>NC_091386.1:1300000-1325000 GCF_038502225.1 Cherax quadricarinatus
CACAGACACACACATACATACATATACACAACACAGACACACACACACTTACATATACACAACACAGACACACACACACATACATATACACAACACAGACACACACATACATACATATACAGACACAGACACACACACACATACATATACACAACACAGACACACACATACATACATATACACAACACAGACACACACATACATACATATACACAACACAGACACACACATACATACATATACACAACACAGACACACACACACATACATATACACAACACAGACACACACACACATACATATACACAACACAGACACACACATACATACATATACACAACACAGACACACACACACATACATATACACAACACAGACACACACACCCATACATATACACAACACAGACACACACACACATACATATACACAACACAGACACACACATACATACATATACAGACACAGACACACACACACATACATATACACAACACAGACACACACATACATACATATACACAACACAGACACACACATACATACATATACACAACACAGACACACACATACATACATATACACAACACAGACACACACATACATACATATACACAACACAGACACACACATACATACATATACACAACACAGACACACACACACATTCATATACACAACACAGACTCACACATACATACATATACACAACACAGACACACACATACATACATATACACAACACAGACACACACACACATACATACATATACACAACACAGACACACACACACATACATATACACAACACAGACACACACATACATACATATACACAACACAGACACACACATACATACATATACACAACACAGACACACACATACATACATATACACAACACAGACACACACACACATACATACATATACACAACACAGACACACACATACATACATATAAACAACACAGACACACACACACATACATATACACAACACAGACACACACACACATACATATACACAACACAGACACACACACACATACATATACACAACACAGACACACACACACATACATATGCACAACACAGACACACACACACATACATATACACAACACAGACACACACACACATTCATATACACAACACAGACTCACACATACATACATATACACAACACAGACACACACATACATACATATACACAACACAGACACACACACACATACATACATATACACAACACAGACACACACATACATACATATACAGACACAGACACACACATACATACATATACACAACACAGACACACACATACATACATATACAGACACAGACACACACATACATACATATACACAACACAGACACACACATACATACATATACACAACACAGACACACACATACATACATATACACAACACAGACACACACACACATACATATACAGACACAGACACACACATACATACATACATATACAAGGTGGGAATCCTGACCTCTGCTCATACTTAGTTTACCTCTGATAAGTTGCCAGAGTCTACTCCCAGAGCCCGGCCATCGACAAGGCTCGCTTGGTGCTAGCCTGGTCAACCAGGCTGTTGTTGCTAGTGGCCCACTGCTAAAAAGGCAGGAAAACACTAGAGAATGAACACAGGTATATCCCAGGTGTGTGAGGCAGATGTGAGAGGAGTGAAATGAAGAAATATTGACTATAGGCCTAAGCATTTCTGGTAGGCCTGTCAGAGATAACACCAACAGCCTCAAGATAGGCTGTATCTGTGATGTACCTGGACTCTGCCTCTACTTAGTTTCCAGAGATATTCTAACAACTTAACTTGAGTCTTAACTGGTCAAGTAGGCTGTTGATGCCAGCACATAGCATTGCACCATGCTATGTAGGCTACACAACTCCCCCACCCCTAAAAAACCACCACCAAGGGACATAACTGACCAATTTCAATGGTGATCTCGACCTTAAGACTTCATAGTTTCAAGTTTGAAGCCGATCTCAAGCGTCATTCCTATGGTGGGCCCCTGGGATGGGTGGTAGTATGGTGGGTCCCTGGGCTGGGTGGTAGTATGGTGGGCCCTGGGCTGGGTGGTAGTATGGTGGGCCCCTGGGCTTGGTGGTAGTATGGTGGGTCCCTGGACTGGGTGGTAGTATGGTGGGCCCTGGGCTGGGTGGTAGTATGGTGGGCCCCTGGGCTTGGTGGTAGTATGGTGGCCCCTGGGCTTGGTGGTAGTATGGTGGGTCCCTGGGCTGGGTGGTAGTATGGTGGGTCCCTGGGCTGGGTGGTAGTATGGTGGGTCCCTGGGCTGGGTGGTAGTATGGTGGGCCCCTGGGCTGGGTGGTAGTATGGTGGGTCCCTGGGCTGGGTGGTAGTATGGTGGCCCCTGGGATTGGTGGTAGTATGGTGGGTCCCTGGGCTCGGTGGTAGTATGGTGGCCCCTGGGCTGGGTGGTAGTATCGTGGGCCCTGGGCTGGGTGGTAGTATGGTGGGCCCCTGGGCTTGGTGGTAGTATGGTGGCCCCTGGGCTTGGTGGTAGTATGGTGGGTCCCTGGGCTGGGTGGTAGTATGGTGGGTCCCTGGGCTGGGTGGTAGTATGGTGGGTCCCTGGGCTGGGTGGTAGTATGGTGGCCCCTGGGCTTGGTGGTAGTATGGTGGGTCCCTGGGCTTGGTGGTAGTATGGTGGCCCCTGGGCTTGGTGGTAGTATGGTGGGTCCCTGGGCTGGGTGGTAGTATGGTGGTCCCTGGGCTGGGTGGTAGTATGGTGGGTCCCTGGGCTGGGTGCTAGTATGGTGGGTCCCTGGGATGGGTGGTAGTATGGTTGGTCCCTGGGCTGGGTGGTAGTATGGTGGGTCAATGGGCTGGGTGGTAGTATGGTGGGTCCCTGGGCTGGGTGCTAGTATGGTGGGTCCCTGGGATGGGTGGTAGTATGGTGGGTCCCTGGGCTGGGTGGTAGTATGGTGGCCCCTGGGCTGGGTGGTAGTATGGTGGGTTCCTGGGCTGGGTGGTAGTATGGTGGGTTCCTGGGCTGGGAGGTAGTATGGTAAGTTCCTGGGCTGGGTGGTAGTATGGTGGGTCCCTGGGCTGGGTGGTAGTATGGTGGGCCCCTGGGCTGGGTGGTAGTATGGTGGGTCCCTGGGCTGGGTGGTAGTATGGTGGGTCCCTGGGCTGGGTGGTAGTATGGTGGGTCCCTGGGCTGGGTGGCAGTATGGTGGGTCGCTGGGCTGGGTGGTAGTATGGTGGCCCCTGGGCTGGGTGGTAGTATGGTGGCCCCTGGGCTGGGTGGTAGTATGGTGGCCCCTGGGCTGGGTGGTAGTATGGTGGGCCCCTGGGCTGGGTGGTAGTATGGTGGGCCCCTGGGCTGGGTGGTAGTATGGTGGCCCCTGGGCTGGGTGGTAGTATGGTGGGTCCCTGGGCTGGGTGGTAGTATGGTGGGTCCCTGGGCTGGGTGGTAGCATGGTGGGTCAATGGGCTGGGTGGTAGTATGGTTGGCCCTGGGCTGGGTGGTAGTATGGTGGACCCTGGGCTGAGTGGTAGTATGGTGGGCCCTGGGCTGGGTGGTAGTATGGTGGGTCCCTGGGATGGGTGGTAGTATGGTGGGTCCCTGGGCTGGGTGGTAGTATCGTGGGCCCTGGGCTGGGTGGTAGTATGGTGGACCCTGGGCTGGGTGGTAGTATGGTGGCCCCTGGGCTGGGTGGTAGTATGGTGGGTCCCTGGGCTGGGTGGTAGTATGGTGGGCCCTGGGCTGGGTGGTAGTATGGTGGGCCCCTGGGCTGGGTGGTAGTATGGTGGGCCCCTGGGCGGGGTGGTAGTATTGTGGGTCCCTGGGCTGGGTGGTAGTACGGTGGGTCCCTGGGCTGGGTGGTAGTATGGTGGCCCCTGGGCTGGGTGGTAGTATGGTGGGTCCCTGGGCTGGGTGGTAGTATGGTGGGTCCCTGGGCTGGGTGGTAGTATGGTGGCCCCTGGGCTGGGTGGTAGTATGGTGGCCCCTGGGCTGGGTGGTAGTATGGTGGGCCCTGGGCTGGGTGGTAGTATGGTGGGTCCCTGGGCTGGGTGGTAGTATGGTGGGTCCCTGGGCTGGGTGGTAGTATGGTGGCCCCTGGGCTGGGTGGTAGTATTGTGGTCCCTGGGCTGGGTGGTAGTATGGTGGGTCCCTGGGCTGGGTGGTAGTATGGTGGACCCTGGGCTGGGTGGTAGTATGGTGGCCCCTGGGCTGGGTGGTAGTATGGTGGGTCCCTGGGCTGGGTGGTAGTATGGTGGGCCCCTGGGCTGGGTGGTAGTATGGTTGGCCCCTGGGCTGGGTGGTAGTATGGATGTCCCCTGGGCTGGGTGGTAGTATGGTTGGCCCCTGGGCTGGGTGGTAGTATGGTGGGCCCCTTGGCTGGGTGGTAGTATGGTTGGCCCCTGGGCTGGGTGGTAGTTTGGTTGGCCCCTGGGCTGGGTGGTAGTATGGTTGGCCCCTGGGCTGGGTGGTAGTATGGTTGGCCCCTGGGCTGGGTGGTAGTATGGTGGCCCCTGGGCTGGGTGGTAGTATGGTTGGCCCCTGGGCTGGGTGGTAGTATGGTGGCCCCTGGGCTGGGTGGTAGTATGGTTGGCCCCTGGGCTGGGTGGTAGTATGGTGGCCCCTGGGCTGGGTGGTAGTATGGTTGGCCCCTGGGCTGGGTGGTAGTATGGTTGGTCCCTGGGCTGGGTGGTAGTATGGTTGGTCCCTGGGCTGGGTGGTAGTATGGTGGGCCCCTGGGTGGGAGGTAGTATGGTTGGCCCCTAGGGCCATTACCTCACCTGCCTTTGCACTTCCGGTCTTCCCACAGCCGTGACCTTTGACCTCTGACACAGCAACACTCAAGGACAGTTACACACACACACACACACACACACACACACACACACACACACACACACACACACACACACATACACACACACACACACACACACACACACACACAGAGTGGATTGGGACAGGATGTTCCAGAGATTGTACACAGCAACAAGGGGACACAGCAACAAGGGGACACAGCAACAAGGGGACACAGCAACAAGGGGACACAGCAACAAGGGGACACAGCAACAAGGGGACACAGCAACAAGGGGACACAGCAACAAGGGGACACAACAACAAGGGGACACAACAACAAGGGGACACAGCAACAAGGGGACACAGCAACAAGGGGACACAACAAGGGGACACAGCAACAAGGGGACAAAATAACAAAAGGACACAGCAACAAGGGGACACAATAACAAGGGTACACAGCAACAAGGGGACACAGCAACAAGGGGACACAGCAAAAAGGGGACACAGCAACAAGGGGACACAGCAACAAGGGGACACAGCAACAAGAGGACACAGCAACAAGAGGACACAGCAACAAGAGGTCACAATAACAAGGGGACACAGCAACAAGGAGACACAGCAACAAGGGGACACAGCAACAAGGGGACACAGCAACAAGGGGACACAGCAACAAGAGGACACAGCAACAAGGGGACACAGCAACAAGGAGACACAGTAACAAGGGGACACAGCAACAAGTTGACACAGCAACAAGGGGACACAGTAACAAGGGGGCACAGCAACAAGGGGACACAGCAACAAGGGGACACAACAACAAGGGGACACAGCAACAAGGAGACACAGCAACAATGGGACAAAGCAACAAGGAGACACAGCAGTAAGTTGACACAGCAACAAGTTGACACAGCAACAAGGGGACACAGCAACAAGGGAACACAACAACAAGGGGACACAGCAAGAAGGGCACACAGCAACAAGGGAACACAGCAAAAAGGGGACACAGCAAGAAGGGGACATATCAACAAGGGGACACAGCAACAAGGGAACACAGCAAGAAGGGGACACAGCAACAAGGGGACACAGCAACAAGGGAACACAGCAACAAGGGGACACAACAACAAGGGAACACAGCAAGAAGGGGACACAGCAACAAGGGGACACAGCAACAAGGGGACACAGCAACCAGGGGACACAACAACAAGGGGACACAGCAAGAAGGGCACACAGCAACAAGGGAACACAGCAAAAAGGGGACACAGCAAGAAGGGGACACATCAACAAGGGGACACAGCAACAAGGGAACACAGCAAGAAGGGGACACAGCAACAAGGGGACACAGCAACAAGGGAACACAGCAACAAGGGGACACAGCAACAAGGAGACAAAGTAACAAGGGGACACAGCAACAAGGAGACACAGCAACAAGGTGACACAGCAACATGGGACACAGCAACTTGGAAACACAGGTACAAGGGGACACAGCAACAAGGGGACATTGGAAAAAAGGGACACAGCAACAAGGGGACACAGCAACAAGGAGACACAGCAGGAAGGGAACACAGCAACAAGGGGACACAGCAACAAGGGGACACAGCAACAAGGGGACACAACAACAAGGGGACACAGCAACAAGGGGACAAAGCAACAAGGGGACACAGCAACAAGGAGACACATCAACAGGGGGACAAGGCAAGAAGGGGACACAGCAAGAAGGGGACACAACAAAAAGGGGACACAGCAACAAGGGGACACAGCAACAAGGGGACACATCAACAATGGGACACAACAACAAAAGGACACAGAAACAAGGGGACACATCAACAAGGGGACACAAAAACAAAAGTACACAGCAAGAAGGGGACTCAACAACAAGGGGACAAGCAACAAGGGGACACAGCAACAAGGGGACACACCAACAAGGGGGACACATCAACAAGGGGACACAGCAACAAGGGGACAAAGCAACAAGGGAACACAACAAGGGGACACATCAACAAGGGGACACAGCAACAAGGTGACACAGCAACAAGGGGACACATCAACAAGGGGACACAGGAACAAGGGGACACAACAAGGAGACACAGCAACAAGGGGGCACATCAACAAGGGGACACATCAACAAGGGGACACAGCAACAAGGGGACACAGCAACAAGGGACCACAACAACAAGGGGACACAGCAACAAGGGGACACAACAACAAGGGGACACAGCAACAAGGGGACACAGCAACAAGGGGACACAACAACAAGGGGACACAGCAACAAGGGGACACAACAACAAGGGGACACAACAACAAGGGGACACAGCAACAAGGAGACACAGCAACAAGGGGACACAACAACAAGGGGACACAGCAACAAGGGGACACAGCAACAAGGGGACACAACAACAAGGGGACACAGGAACAAGGGGATACAGCAACAAGGGGACACAACAACAAGGGAACACAACAACAAGGGGACACAACAACAAGGCGACACAGCAACAAGGGGACACATCAACAATGGGACACAGCAACAAGGGTACACAGCAACAAGGGGACACAGCAACAAGGGGACACGCCAACAAGGGGACACAACAACAAGGGGACAGAGCAACAAGGGGACAGAGCAACAAGGGGACACAGCAACAAGGGGACACAACAACAAGGGGACACAGCAACCAAGGAACACAACAACAAGGGGACACAACAACAAGGGGACACAGCAACAAGGGGACACAGCAACAAGGGGACACAGCAACAAGGGGACACGCCAACAAGGGGACACACCAACAAGGGGACACAACAACAAGGGGACAGAGCAACAAGGGGACACAGCAACAAGGGGACACAGCAACAAGGGGACACAGCAACAAGGGGACAAAGCAACAAGGGAACACAACAACAAGGGGACACAGCAACAAGGGAACACAACAACAAGGGGACACAGCAACAAGGGGACACAGCAACAAGGGGACACAGCAACAAGGGAACACAACAACAAGGGGACACAGCAACAAGGGGACACAGCAACAAGGGAACACAACAACAATGGGACACAGCAACAAGGGGACTCAGCAACAAGGGGACATAGCAACAAGGGAACACAACAACAAGGGGACACAGCAACAAGGCGACACAGCAACAAGGGGACACAGGAACAAGGGAACACAACAACAAGGGGAGACAGCAACAAGGGGACACAGCAACAAGGGGACACAGCAACAAGAAGACACAACAACAAGGGGACACAGCAACAAGGGGACACAGCAACAAGGGGACAGAGCAACAAGGGGACACAGCAACAAGGGAACACAACAACAAGGGGACACAGCAACAAGGGGACACAGCAACAAGGGAACACAACAACAATGGGACACAGCAACAAGGGGACTCAGCAACAAGGGGACATAGCAACAAGGGAACACAACAACAAGGGGACACAGCAACAAGGCGACACAGCAACAAGGGGACACAGGAACAAGGGAACACAACAACAAGGGGAGACAGCAACAAGGGGACACAGCAACAAGGGGACACAGCAACAAGAAGACACAACAACAAGGGGACACAGCAACAAGGGGACACAGCAACAAGGGGACAGAGCAACAAGGGGACACAGCAACAAGGGAACACAACAACAAGGGGACACAGCAACAAGGGGACACAGCAACAAGGGGACACAGCAACAAGGGGACACAACAACAAGGGGACATAGCAACAAGGGGACACAGCAACAAGGGGACACAACAACAAGGGGACAGAGCAACAAAGGGACACAGCAACAAGGGGACACAGCAACAAGGGGACACAGCAACAAGGGGACAAAGCAACAAGGGGACACAACAACAAGGGGACACAGCAACAAGGGGACACAGCAACAAGGGGACACAGCAACACGGGGACATAACAAGGGGACACAGCAACAAAGGGACACAGCAACAAGGGGACACAGCAACAAGGGAACACAACAACAAGGGGACACAGCAACAAGGGGACTGAGCAACAAGGGGACACTGCATCAATGGGACACATAATCAAGGGGACACAGCAACAAGGGGACACAACAACAATGGGACAAAGCAACAAGGGGACACAGCAACAAGGGGACACAGCATCAAGAGGACATAGCGACAAGGAGACACATCAACAAGGGGACAAAGCAAGAAGGGGACACAGCAAGAAGGGGACACAACAACAAGGGGATACAGCAACAAGGGGACACAGCAACAAGGGGACACAGCAAAAAGGGGACACAGCAAAAAGGGGACACAGCAACAAGGGGATACAGCAACAAGGGGACACAGCAACAAGGGGACACAACAACAAGGGGACACAACAACAAGGGGACACAGCAACAAGGGGACACAGCAACAAGGGGACACGCCAACAAGGGGACACACCAACAAGGGGACACACCAACAAGGGGACACACCAACAAGGGGACACAGCAACAAGGGGACACATCAACAAGGGGACACAACAAGAAGGGGACACAGCAAAAAGGGAACACAACAACAAGGGGACTGAGCAACAAGGGGACACAGCAACAAGGGGACACAGCAACAAGGGGACACAGCAACAAGGCGACACAGCAACAAGGGGACACATCAACAAGGGGACACACCAACAAGGGGACTGAGCAACAAGGGGACACAGCAACAAGGGGACACAGCAACAAGGGGACTGAGCAACAAGGGGACACAACAACAAGGGGACACAGCAACAAGGGGACACAACAACAAGGGGACACAGCAACATGGGGACACAGCAACAAGGGAACACAACAACAAGGGGACACAGCAACAAGGGGACACAACAACAAGGGGACACCGTTGGAAGTTGAAGACTCAGATGAATCACAGGGATGTTAGGAAGTATTTCTTCAGCCACAGAGTTGTCAGGAAGTGGAATAGTCTGGCGAGTGATGTAGTGGAGGCAGGAACCATACATAGCTTTAAGACGAGGTATGATAAAGCTCAGGGAGCAGGGAGAGAGAGAGAGGGCCTAGTAGCGACCAGGGAAAAGGCGGGGCCAGGAGCTGTGATTCGACCAACACACACACACTTAGTGACATGGTCACTCCTGCCTCACACAACTACTGGACTACTGTGACATGGTCACTCCTGCCTCACACAACTACTGGACCACTGTCACATGGTCACTCCTGCCTCACACAACTACTGGGCTACTGTGACATGGTCACTCCTGCCTCACACAACTACTAGACCACTGTGACATGGTCACTCCTGCCTCACACAACTACTGGGCTACTGTGACATGGTCACTCCTGCCTCACACAACTACTGGGCTACTGTGACATGGTCACTCCTGCCTCACACAACTACTGGACTACTGTGACATGGTCACTCCTGCCTCACACAACTACTGGACTACTGTGACATGGTCACTCCTGCCTCACACAACTACTGGGCTACTGTGACATGGTCACTCCTGCCTCACACAACTACTGGGCTACTGTGACATGGTCACTCCTGCCTCACACAACTACTGGGCTACTGTGACATGGTCACTCCTGCCTCACACAACTACTGGGCTACTGTGACATGGTCACTCCTGCCTCACACAACTACTGGACTACTGTGACATGGTCACTCCTGCCTCACACAACTACTGGGCTACTGTGACATGGTCACTCCTGCCTCACACAACTACTGGGCTACTGTGACATGGTCACTCCTGCCTCACACAACTACTGGGCTACTGTGACATGGTCACTCCTGCCTCACACAACTACTGGACTACTGTGACATGGTCACTCCTGCCTCACACAACTACTGGGCTACTGTGACATGGTCACTCCTGCCTCACACAACTACTGGGCTACTGTGACATGGTCACTCCTGCCTCACACAACTACTGGGCTACTGTGACATGGTCACTCCTGCCTCACACAACTACTGGACTACTGTGACATGGTCACTCCTGCCTCACACAACTACTGGGCTACTGTGACATGGTCACTCCTGCCTCACACAACTACTGGACTACTGTGACATGGTCACTCCTACCTCACACAACTACTGGACTACTGTGACATGGTCACTCCTGCCTCTCACAACTACTGGACTACTGTGACATGGTCACTCCTGCCTCTCACAACTACTGGACTACTGTGACATGGTCACTCCTGCCTCACACAACTACTGGGCTACTGTGACATGGTCACTCCTGCCTCACACAACTACTGGACCACTGTCACATGGTCACTCCTGCCTCACACAACTACTGGACCACTGTCACATGGTCACTCCTGCCTCACACAACTACTGGACCACTGTCACATGGTCACTCCTGCCTCACACAACTACTGGGCTACTGTGACATGGTCACTCCTGCCTCACACAACTACTGGACTACTGTCACATGGTCACTCCTGCCTCACACAACTACTGGGCTAATGTGACATGGTCACTCCTGCCTCACACAACTACTGGGCTACTGTGACATGGTCACTCCTGCCTCACACAACTACTGGGCTACTGTGACATGGTCACTCCTGCCTCACACAACTACTGGATTACTGTGACATGGTCACTCCTGCCTCACACAACTACTGGGCTACTGTGACATGGTCACTCCTGCCTCACACAACTACTGGGCTACTGTGACATGGTCACTCCTGCCTCACACAACTACTGGGCTACTGTGACATGGTCACTCCTGCCTCACACAACTACTGGGCTACTGTGACATGGTCACTCCTGCCTCACACAACTACTGGGCTACTGTGACATGGTCACTCCTGCCTCACACAACTACTGGACTACTGTGACATGGTCACTCCTGCCTCACACAACTACTGGGCTACTGTGACATGGTCTTGGATGGTCACTAATGCCTCACACAACTACTGGACCACTGTGACATGGTCTTGGATGGTCACTTCTGCCTCTCACAACTACTGGGCCACTGTGACATGGTCTTGGATGGTCACTACTGCCTCACACAACTAGTGGACCACTGTGACATGGTCTTGGATGGTCACTTCTGCCTCTCACAACTACTGGGCTACTGTGACATGGTCTTGGATGGTCACTACTGCCTCACACAACTACTGGACCACTGTGACATGGTCTTTGATGGTCACTCCTGCCTCACACAACTACTGGACTACTATGACATGGTCTTGGATGGTCACTCCTGCCTCTCACAACTACTGGACCACCATGACATGGTCTTGGATGGTCACTCCTGCCTCTCACAACTACTGGACCACTATGACATGGTCTTGGATGGTCACTACTGCCTCTCACAACTACTGGACCACTATGACATGGTCTTGGATGATCACTCCTGCCTCTCACAACTACTGGACCACTATGACATGGTCTTGGATGGCCACTCCTGCCTCTCACAACTACTGGACCACTGTGACATGGTCTTGGATGGTCACTCCTGCCTCTCACAACTACTGGACCACTATGACATGGTTATGGATGGTCACTCCAGCCTCTCACAACTACTGGACCACCATGACATGGTCTTGGATGGTCACTCCTACCTTTCACTACTACTGGACCACCATGACATGGTCTTGGATGGTCACTCCTGCCTCTCACAACTACTGGACCACTATGACATGGCCTTGGATGGTCACTCCTGCCTCTCACAACTACTGGACCACCATGACATTGTCTTGGATGGTCACTTCAGCCTCTCACAACTACTGGACCACTATGACATGGTCTTGGATGGTCACTTCTGCCTCTCACAACTACTGGACCACTATGACATGGTCTTGGATGGTCACTCTTGCCTCACACAACTACTGGACCACTATGACATGGTCTTGGATGGTCACTTCTGCCTCTCACAACTACTGGACCACTGTGACATGGTCTTGGATGGTCACTCTTGCCTCACACAACTACTGGACCACTATGACATGGTCTTGGATGGTCACTCCTGCCTCTCACAACTACTGGACCACTACACTATGACATGGTCTTGGATGGTCACTCCTGCCTCACACAACTACTGGACCACTATGACATGGTCTTGGATGGTCACTACTGCCTCACACAACTACTGGACCACTTTGACATGGTCTTGGATGGTCACTCCTGCCTCTCACAACTATTGGACCACTATGACATGGTCTTGGATGGTCACTCCTGCCTCTCACAACTACTGGACCACTATGACATGGTCTTGGATGGTCACTACTGCCTCTCACAACTACTGGACCACTATGACATGGTCTTGGATGGTCACTACTGCCTCTCACAACTACTGGACCACTATGACATGGTCTTGGATGGTCACTCCTGCCTCTCACAACTACTGGACCACTATCACATGGTCTTGGATGATCACTCCTGCCTCTCACAACTACTGGACCACTATGACATGGTCTTGGATGGTCACTCCTGCCTTTCACAACTACTGGACCACTATGACATGGTCTTGGATGGTCACTACTGCCTCTCACAACTACTGGACCACTATGACATGGTCTTGGATGGTCACTACTGCCTCTCACAACTACTGGACCACTATGACATGGTCTTGGATGGTCACTCCTGCCTCTCACAACTACTGGACCACTATGACATGGTCTTGGATGGTCACTACTGCCTCTCACAACTACTGGATCACTATGACATGGTCTTGGATGGTCACTCCTGCCTCTCACAACTACTGGACCACTATGACATGGTCTTGGATGGTTACTCTTGCCTCACACAACTACTGGACCACTGTGACATGGTCTTGGATGGTCACTCCTGCCTCTCACAACTACTGGATCACTATGACATGGTCTTGGATGGTCACCCCTGCCTCTCACAACTACTGAACTACTGTGACATGGTCACTCCTGCCTCACACAACTACTGGACTACTGTGACATGGTCACTCCTGCCTCACACAACTACTGGACTACTGTGACATGGTCACTCCTGCCTCACACAACTACTGGACTACTGTGACATGGTGACTCCTGCCTCACACAACTACTGGGCTACTGTGACATGGTCACTCCTGCCTCACACAACTACTGGACTACTGTGACATGGTCACTCCTGCCTCACACAACTACTGGACTACTGTGACATGGTCACTCCTGCCTCACACAACTACTGGACTACTGTGACATGGTCACTCCTGCCTCACACAACTACTGGACTACTGTGACATGGTCACTCCTGCCTCACACAACTACTGGACTACTGTGACATGGTCACTCCTGCCTCACACAACTACTGGACTACTGTGACATGGTCACTCCTGCCTCACACAACTACTGGACTACTGTGACATGGTCACTCCTGCCTCACACAACTACTGGACTACTGTGACATGGTCACTCCTGCCTCACACAACTACTGGACTACTGTGACATGGTCACTCCTGCCTCTCACAACTACTGGACTACTGTGACATGGTCACTCCTGCCTCACACAACTACTGGACTACTGTGACATGGTCACTCCTGCCTCACACAATTGCTGGACTACTGTGACATGGTCACTCCTGCCTCACACAACTACTGGACTACTGTGACATGGTCACTCCTGCCTCTCACACCTACTGGACTACTGTGACATGGTCACTCCTGCCTCTCACAACTACTGGACCACTATGACATGGTCTTGGAAGTACTGGACCACTATGACATGGTCTTGGAAGTACTGGACCACTATGACATGGTCTTGGAAGTACTGGACCACTATGACATGGTCTTGGAAGTACTGGACCACTATGACATGGTCTTGGAAGTACCGGACCACTACCACAATCACTTATAGTAGACAGAGGCTTCACAAAAGCCTTCAACAAGTGTGACCACAGTTTAACAAGAGACACAGATTGTACACTAGAGTAATAACTAGCAGGGTAGCTGGATCTATAACTTCGCAACCAATGGTAGCCAGTGGTGTTGTAAACACGAGTTAGGTCAGAGGCTGCAGTAGTGGCCCCTGTTATAGGTTTTATGATCTGGTGCACAGACACAGCTTGTGGCACTGTGGCAGCCTTTGTAGATGGTGCCTGTGTCTGTGTACCATTCAATGATGACAAAGGCGTCTATGTACCATCCACTGGAGACACAGGTGTCTGTGTACCATCCAATGATGACACAGCTAATCTTCACAAGTCAGCCCCACCACCACCACTACACCACCACAACTACTACACCATCACCACCACCACTACACCCCCACACCATCACCACCACTACCACACCACCACCACTATACCACCACCACACCATCACCACCACCACTACACCCCCACACCATCACCACCACTACCACACCACCACCACTATACCACCACCACACCATCACCACCACCACTACACCACCACACCATCACCACCACCACTACACCCCCACACCATCACCACCACTACCACACCACCACCACTATACCACCACCACACCATCACCACCACCACTACACCACCACACCATCACCACCACCACTACACCCCCACACCATCACCACCACTACCACACCACCACCACTATACCACCACCACACCATCACCACCACCACTACACCCCCACACCATCACCACCACTACCACACCACCACCACTATACCACCACCACACCATCACCACCACCACTACACCACCACACCATCACCACCACCACTACACCCCCACACCATCACCACCACTACCACACCACCACCACTATACCACCACCACACCATCACCACCACCACTACACCACCACACCATCACCACCACCACTACACCCCCACACCATCACCACCACTACCACACCACCACCACTATACCACCACCACACCATCACCACCACCACTACACCCCCACACCATCACCACCACCACTACACCCCCACACCATCACCACCACTACCACACCACCACCACTATACCACCACCACACCATCACCACCACCACTACACTCCCACACCATCACCACCACTACCACCACCACACAACCAGTTGAACTCACCCGGTAGAGACACACACACACACTAACCACTGCCACCCACTTACACCCACAACACCAGTGGGTGTACAAGCACCAACACACTGCTAATCCTCAAACACCCATCAAGGTCGATAACTACACACATTAACATATCACAACCAACCCTAACACAACTCACAACAACACCGTTATATCCCCAACACAACTCATCGTCCTATATATGTATTTCCGTATTTTTTATATATATGTAATTGACGTTTGCGTAACAAATTTATAAGTAATGATCACGTGAAGTTAGCAATGACCTTGGTAACAATAGTAACAACCTGGTTGATCAGGCTATTACCAGACCAGCCTGGTCCAGGATCACCAGGAACCAGGCTAGCCTGATCCAGGATCACCAGAAACAACCTGGTTGATCAGGCTGGTACCAGGCTAGCCTGGTCCAGGATCACCAGGAACAACCTGGTTGATCAGGCTGGTACCAGGCTAGCCTGGTCCAGGATCACCAGGAACAACCTGGTTGATCAGGCTGGTACCAGGCTAGCCTGGTCCAGGATCACCAGGAACAACCTGGTTGATCAGGCTGGTACCAGGCTAGCCTGGTCCAGGATCACCAGAAACAACCTGGTTGATCAGGCTGGTACCAGGCTAGCCTGGTCCAGGATCACCAGGAACAACCTGGTTGATCAGGCTGGTACCAGGCTAGCCTGGTCCAGGATCACCAGGAACCAGGCTAGCCTGGTCCAGGATCACCAGAAACAACCTGGTTGATCAGGCTGGTACCAGGCTAGCCTAGTCCAGGATCACCAGGAACAACCTGGTTGATCAGGCTGGTACCAGGCTAGCCTGGTCCAGGATCACCAGGAACAACCTGGTTGATCAGGCTGGTACCAGGCTAGCCTGGTCCAGGATCACCAGGAACAACCTGGTTGATCAGGCTGGTACCAGGCTAGCCTGGTCCAGGATCACCAGGAACAACCTGGTTGATCAGGCTGGTACCAGGCCAGCCTGGTCCAGGATCACCAGGAACAACCTGGTTGATCAGGCTGGTACCAGGCTAGCCTGGTCCAGGATCACCAGGAACAACCTGGTTGATCAGGCTGGTACCAGGCTAGCCTGGTCCAGGATCACCAGGAACAACCTGGTTGATCAGGCTGGTACCAGGCTAGCCTGGTCCAGGATCACCAGGAACAACCTGGTTGATCAGGCTGGTACCAGGCTAGCCTGGTCCAGGATCACCAGGAACAACCTGGTTGATCAGGCTGGTACCAGGCTAGCCTGGTCCAGGATCACCAGGAACAACCTGGTTGATCAGGCTGGTACCAGGCTAGCCTGGTCCAGGATCACCAGAAACAACCTGGTTGATCAGGCTGGTACCAGGCTAGCCTGGTCCAGGATCACCAGGAACAACCTGGTTGATCAGGCTGGTACCAGGCTAGCCTGGTCCAGGATCACCAGGAACCAGGCTAGCCTGGTCCAGGATCACCAGAAACAACCTGGTTGATCAGGCTGGTACCAGGCTAGCCTAGTCCAGGATCACCAGGAACAACCTGGTTGATCAGGCTGGTACCAGGCTAGCCTGGTCCAGGATCACCAGGAACAACCTGGTTGATCAGGCTGGTACCAGGCTAGCCTGGTCCAGGATCACCAGGAACAACCTGGTTGATCAGGCTGGTACCAGGCTAGCCTGGTCCAGGATCACCAGGAACAACCTGGTTGATCAGGCTGGTACCAGGCCAGCCTGGTCCAGGATCACCAGGAACAACCTGGTTGATCAGGCTGGTACCAGGCTAGCCTGGTCCAGGATCACCAGGAACAACCTGGTTGATCAGGCTGGTACCAGGCTAGCCTGGTCCAGGATCACCAGGAACAACCTGGTTGATCAGGCTGGTACCAGGCTAGCCTGGTCCAGGATCACCAGGAACAACCTGGTTGATCAGGCTGGTACCAGGCTAGCCTGGTCCAGGATCACCAGGAACAACCTGGTTGATCAGGCTGGTACCAGGCTAGCCTGGTCCAGGATCACCAGGAACAACCTGGTTGATCAGGCTGGTACCAGGCTAGCCTGGTCCAGGACCACCAGGAACAACCTGGTTGATCAGACAAGCTTGGTGATCTTTACTGAGGAAACGTTTCGCCCGAACAGCAGACTTCTTCAGTCGAGTACTGGAGAGTTTCAGTCCTGTAGCCCTGATAGGAGGTGGTCAGTCCCTCAGTCTTCACAAGTCACCTGGTCAACTTCTCCAGTGCTGGTAGGTGGTGTAGGTGGTGCAGGTGGTGGAGTGTTGCAGGTGGTGGTGAAGGTGGTGTGAGTGGTGAAGGTGGTGTGAGTGGTGAAGGTGGTGTGTGTGGTGCAGATGTTGCAGGTGGTGGTGGTGTGTGTATTGCAGGTGCTGCAGGTGGTGGTGTGTGTGGTGCAGATGTTGCAGGTGGTGTGTGTGGTGCAGATGTTGCAGGTGGTGGTGGTGTGTGTATTGCAGGTGCTGCAGGTGGTGGTGTGTGTGGTGCAGATGTTGCAGGTGGTGGTGTGTGTGTATTGCAGGTGCTGCAGGTGGTGGTGTGTGTGGTGCAGATGTTGCAGGTGGTGGTGTGTGTGGTGCAGATGTTGCAGGTGGTGGTGTGTGTGGTGCAGATATTGCAGGTGGTGGTGTGTGTGTATTGCAGGTGGTGCAGGTGGTGTGAGTGGTGCAGGTGTTGCAGGTGGTGTGTGTGGTGCAGATGTTGCAGGTGGTGGTGTGTGTGGTGCAGATGTTGCAGGTGGTGTGAGTGGTGCAGGTGTGACTCCAGCTTCCTCTGAGTCATCCTCGACGTGATCTGCACTGTAAATCAAGGTCACCATCAAGGTCACAGTCAAGGTGTCAAAAATAATAATAATTACCTTACGACTCCCTCATTCCACCCACAAAAAATAAATTAAAAAATCACAATATATCAATGGGTACTGACTGCCCCATAAAAGCGTACCCATGAAGATGTACTCAAGGATCTCTAAGACATGGGGCAGAGTCCATAGGTATGTAATCAACAGCTTCCATGATGAATGGGGACAGAGTCGTGTGTAAAATATGGGAAAATGGGGACATCTAAGTCCCCTTTGTGGTATGTCCATTCCGACACGACCTTCACCTCGAGTAAAGGTTCACTGAACACTGAGTCATCTTGAAGGTTCAGTATTTCTCTCGTTTCTCTGTCGTCAGTAATCTGTAAATACCTTTGTAACTTGTCATGATTGTGACTAGACCTACCTGGAGTTCATTACCTTTGTAAATTGTGGGTTCATTACCTTTGTAAATTGTGGGTTCATTACCTCTGTAACTTGCTCAGCTATCAAAACTTTGGAGTCCAGTCCCTGGACCAATTATGTACCTCTGTAATCTTTTGACTACCGCCCACAGGATGGGTATGGGGTGACTACCGCCCACAGGATGGGTATGGGGCGCATAATAAACATATTAAACTAACTAACTCTCTGTCGTCATCAGTGTGGGTTCCGTCAAGCGGCGGCCCCATACTCAATGTTCTTGTTTTCCGTGTTTCCTCTGTCTCGACTGGACTCTGTACGAGGCAGTGAGTTTCACCTCAATGTTTTCACTCTAACTAATGGTTCTTCTGAGATTCACAAAGCCTATTGTACCTATCTAACACAGCCAATACCGATACTTTGATCCCTTGTCAATGGGGAAAGATATTCGTTTTGATAAATCTAATTATGTCTATCACTGATCTACACTTGCCACTCCTACACTTTGAGAAGGTCAGTGATCCTTCATCTCCACCTGTAGAGGCAACGTCTCTCTCTTTCTAACTTGCATCTTCTCTTCTGTTTATTTCCAGTACACGTCTTGTGGACTTTTCCAGTGAGTAAATCCTGTGTTTACCGAGACACTCACATAGGTAGAAGGATACTTGAAGGATCCTCAAGGATGTTCCAGGAGACTATGTCTGTTGTATTTTACCTCACTGATGCTGGATTGATGTTGATACTGGACTACCACTCTCTGTGTTCTAGTTAGAACACAGAACTAGTTGTTAGAACTAGTTGTTAGAATACTATTGTGTTCTAGTTGTTAGAAAGCTGAATATTCATTTACCTATCTTCCCAGTCGTGCCAATGACCCTACCTCCCTCCCTGTCATCTCCCCCTCCCACTACCATCTCCTCTCCCCTCCCTATCATTCTTCCTCCCCTATTTCTCCTTCATTATCATCTCCCCCTCCCTATCATCACTCTTCTTCCTATAACTTTTCCTCCCTATCATCTCCCCCTCCCCTTTGCATCTCTTCTCCCCTCCCTATCGTCACTCCTATAATCTTCCTCCCTGCCTATCATTTTCCCCCGCCTGCTCCCCCCTACCTACTCTCCCAGCACCACCTCCCACCTGGTCAACATTCCCAGCTGCCCCAGGGAACCGCAAATAAAAAATGAACGTAAGAACTTACGAATGTGATGCGTACGTTCTGCCTCCCACGTTCACCAGTGTTCCTGACACCCGTGTCCTACCTAGTCAGGTCTCAAGGGTCATTCCACCTGAATCCTACAGAAATCCTTGCAGATTTGAGACGATTTAGGCAGATTTTTTAGATAACAGACCTACTGTGTGTGTGTGTTTGCTAGCTGACCCTTAGACCAAATCGGCACACTGAAATCACTCCCTACGAGAGCAAGAAACTGATAGATGCCACAGGAATACCTCTGACGACGAGCTGGAATGACATGAGTGCACTTCGGGTCAGTAAATGTAAAGGGACCACGACTCTTCAACACCCTTATTCATAAATAATGATTCGTGATTAGTCAGACTGAATTTTCACTCTATATAGAGTTCTATCGAGTCAGCGAGCGAGACGTCGTCCCAATTAAAGCATGTTCTTCAACTGGTGGGCGAAACATTTGAAATAACCACCCAGGAGAAGGTTAGACAGTGTTTTTTCCCTGCTAGACACTGTCACATACAGCTGACCTCAAACCACTGGAATGACAGCAGTGGTGAAACTGCTGACCTAGATAATGTCAGGAGAGACTCATCCTCCACCTCCTGACACTCACCCTCCGCCCCCTGGCACTCATCCTCCACCTCCTGACACTCACCCTCCACCCCCTGGCACTCATCCTCCACCTCCTGACACTCACCCTCCACCCCCTGGCACTCATCCTCCACCTCCTGACACTCACCCTCCACCCCCTGGCACTCATCCTCCACCTCCTGACACTCATCCTCCACCTCCTGACACTCACCCTCCACCTCCTGGCACTCATCCTCCACCTCCTGACACTCATCCTCCACCTCCTGACACTCACCCTCCACCCCCTGGCACTCATCCTCCACCTCCTGACACTCATCCTCCACCCCCTGGCACTCATCCTCCACCCCCTGGCACTCATCCTCCACCCCCTGGCGCTCAACCTCCACCTCCTGACACTCATCCTCCACCTCCTGACACTCACCCTCCACCCCCTGGCACTCATCCTCCACCTCCTGACACTCATCCTCCACCCCCTGGCACTCATCCTCCACCTCCTGACACTCACCCTCCACCTCCTGACACTCACCCTCCACCCCCTGGCACTCACCCTCCACCCCCTGGCACTCATCCTCCACCTCCTGACACTCATCCTCCACCCCCTGGCACTCATCCTCCACCTCCTGACACTCACCCTCCACCTCCTGGCACTCATCCTCCACCTCCTGACACTCATCCTCCACCTCCTGACACTCATCCTCCACCTCCTGACACTCATCCTCCACCTCCTGACACTCACCCTCCACCCCTGACACTCACCCTCCACCTCCTGGCACTCATCCTCAACCTCCAGACACTCACCCTCCGCCCCCTGGCACTCATCCTCAACCTCCAGACACTCACCCTCCACCCCCTGGCACTCATCCTCCACCTCCTGACACTCACCCTCCACCTCCTGGCACTCATCCTCAACCTCCAGACACTCACCCTCCACCCCCTGGCACTCATCCTCCACCTCCTGACACTCACCCTCCACCCCCTGGCACTCATCCTCCACCTCCTGACACTCACCCTCCACCCCTGACACTCACCCTCCACCTCCTGACACTCACCCTCCACCCCTGACACTCACCCTCCACCCCTGACACTCATCCTCCATCCCCTGGCACTCATCCTCAACCTCCTGACACTCACCCTCCACCCCCTGGCACTCATCCTCCACCTCCTGACACTCACCCTCCGCCCCCTGGCACTCATCCTCAACCTCCTGACACTCACCCTCCACCCCCTGGCACTCATCCTCCACCTCCTGACACTCACCCTCCACCCCCTGGCACTCATCCTCCACCTCCTGACACTCACCCTCCACCCCCTGGCACTCATCCTCCACCTCCTGACACTCACCCTCCACCCCCTGGCACTCATCCTCCACCTCCTGACACTCACCCTCCACCCCCTGGCACTCATCCTCAACCTCCTGACACTCACCCTCCACCTCCTGACACTCACCCTCCACCCCCTGGGACTCATCCTCAACCTCCTGACACTCACCCTCCATCCCCTGGCACTCATCCTCCACCTCCTGACACTCACCCTCCACCCCCTGGCACTCATCCTCCACCTCCTGACACTCACCCTCCATCCCCTGGCACTCATCCTCCACCTCCTGACACTCACCCTCCACCCCCTGGCACTCATCCTCAACCTCCTGACACTCAACCTCCACCCCCTGGCACTCATCCTCCACCCCCTGGCACTCATCCTCCACCTCCTGACACTCACCCTCCACCCCCTGACACTCATCCTCCACCTCCTGACACTCACCCTCCACCCCCTGGCACTCATCCTCAACCTCCTGACACTCATCCTCCACCCCCTGGCACTCATCCTCAACCTCCTGACACTCACCCTCCGCCCCCTGGCACTCATCCTCCACCTCCTGACACTCATCCTCCACCCCCTGGCACTCATCCTCAACCTCCTGACACTCACCCTCCGCCCCCTGGCACTCATCCTCAACCTCCTGACACTCATCCTCAACCTCCTGACACTCATCCTCCACCCCCTGGCACTCATCCTCAACCTCCTGACACTCATCCTCCACCCCCTGGCACTCATCCTCAACCTCCTGACACTCACCCTCCGCCCCCTGGCACTCATCCTCAACCTCCTGACACTCATCCTCAACCTCCTGACACTCATCCTCCACCCCCTGGCACTCATCCTCAACCTCCTGACACTCATCCTCCACCCCCTGGCACTCATCCTCAACCACCTGACACTCACCCTCAGCCCCCTGGCACTCATCCTCCACCTCCTGACACTCATCCTCCACCCCCTGGCACTCATCCTCAACCTCCAGACACTCACCCACCACCCCCTGGCACTCATCCTCCACCTCCTGACACTCATCCTCCGCCCCCTGGCACTCATCCTCAACCTCCTGACACTCACCCTCCACCCCCTGGCACTCATCCTCCACCCCCTGGCACTCATCCTCCACCTCCTGACACTCACCCTCCACCTTCTGACACTCACCCTCCACCCCCCTGACTTCCTAACTTCTGTGAGATGAGCAACAGACAGCAGCAACACCCAAGGTCAACCAGGCTGTTGTTACTGGCATCCATAACTCACCCACCACAACACACAAGTTACAAACATCTATCCAGGTTTCAACACAACCTTCCCAAGTGTTACAAGCCTATAAGTATCAATGTACCACCGTTACCACAGGGAAGGTCACCCTTAAGCACAATGTATATAGGTAGCTCTTGATGCCAAGACAGTATCTTGATGCCAAGACAGTATCTTGATACCAAGACAGTATCTTTTGATGCCAAGACATCTGCTAAACTACCTGATGCTGCTAACACCAACAACCTGGTTGATCCCTGGGTGAAGGAGCCAGGGCACACAGTGAGGCTCAGTGTCCCAGATTAGCAAGAGTCGTGTGCCCTACTGGGCTGCTCTCTGTCTAACACAGATCACCTTTGTTGTTCCGGAACTTGTGCCTCAAACACACGCAATACAACACACACACACACGCAATACAACACACACACACAATACAACACACACACACACACAATACAACACACACACACAATACAACACACACACACACACAATACAACACACACACACACAATACAACACACACACACACACACAATACAACACACACACACAATACAACACACACACACACACAATACAACACACACACACACAATACAACACACACACACACACACAATACAACACACACACACAATACAACACACACACACACACAATACAACACACACACACACAATACAACACACACACACACACACAATACAACACACACACACACACACAATACAACACACACACACACAATACAACACACACACACACACACAATACAACACACACACACAATACAACACACACACACACACAATACAACACACACACACACAATACAACACACACACACACACACAATACAACACACACACACAATACAACACACACACACACACACACACAATACAACACACACACACAATACAACACACACACACAATACAACGCACACACACAATACAACACACACACACAATACAACACACACACACAACACACACACACACACAATACAACACACACACACACACACACACACACAATACAACACACACACACAATACAACACACACACACAATACAACGCACACACAGGGAAAGGGAGAGATCCGTGTTTGTCTATGGGCTAGACGAAGCTAAAGGGGAAACTTATGATGAAAGAAAGCAGGAGGAGAAAAAAGCGATTGAAGACATCATGAAGGTGATAGGCGAGGGGGACATGACCCAGGTGGCAAATTTTCGGAGAATTGGGTGGTTCACAAAGAAAAGGAATCGGCCTCTCAAAGTAATTTTCAAGGCAGAATCAACCCGAACCATGATCCTGCAGGAGAAAGCACGGCTGAGAGGCAAGCAGCAGTTCCGGAGTGTGTACCTCGACCGAGACAGAACACAGGACGAAAGGAAGACAATGAAAGAGAGAGTTCAAAAACGAAAGGAGAAATGGGAGGAAATGAAAAAGGAGAGCAGAATAACCCAGGATCAAATGGAAGGACAAGCGCACCCCCCAGAAACACCTGCAGAAGGACTCCAGCCACGACACCCCCAAGGCAACTGAACATTCCAAACCAACCATCACACACCGATCCCTCTGTTTCCACCCCCCGCACCACAGTTACAGTATTAGAACAGAAGTTGAAGGTTTGGTACACAAATGCAGATGG
>NC_091386.1:1332500-1350000 GCF_038502225.1 Cherax quadricarinatus
CCACTGGAGTTAAAGATCCTGTCTTATCCTGGCTTGTTAAAGCCACTGGTGTTAAAGATCCAGGGTTATCCTTGCTTATCCTGGCCTGTTAAACCCACTGGTGTTAAAGATCCAGAGTTATCCTGGCTTGTTAAAGCCACTGGAGTTAAAGATCCAGGGCTAGCCTGGCTTATCCTGGCTTGTTAAGCCCACTAGTGTTGAAGATCCAGGGTTATCCTGGCTTGTTAAAGCCACTGGTATTAAAGATCCAGGGTTAGCCTGGCTTATCCTGGCTTGTTAAACCCACTGGTGTTAAAGATCCAGGGTTAGCCTGGCATATCCTGGCTTGTTAAACCCACTGGTGTTAAAGATCCAGGGTTATCCTGGCTTGTTAAAGCCACTGGAGTTAAAGACCCAGGGTTAGCCTGGCTTATCCTGGCTTGTTAAACCCACTGGTGTTAAAGATCCAGGGTTATCTTGGCTTGTTAAACCCACTGGTGTTAAAGATCCAGAGTTATCCTGGCTTGTTAAACCCACTGGTGTTAAAGATCCAGTGTTAGCCTGGCTTGCTAAACCCACTGGTGTTAAAGATCCAGTGTTAGCCTGGCTTATCCTGGCTTGTTAAACCCACTGGTGTTAAAGATCCAGTGTTAGCCTGGCTTGCTAAACCCACTGGTGTTAAAGATCCAGTGTTAGCCTGGCTTATCCTGGCTTGTTAAACCCACTGGTGTTAAAGATCCAGTGTTAGCCTGGCTTGCTAAACCCACTGGTGTTAAAGATCCAGTGTTAGCCTGGCTTATCCTGGCTTGTTAAACCCACTGGTGTTAAAGATAAAGTGTCAGCCTGGCTTGCTAAACCCACTGGTGTTAAAGATCCAGTGTTAGCCTGGCTTATCCTGGCTTGTTAAACCCACTGGTGTTAAAGATCCAGTGTTAGCCTGGCTTATCCTGACTTGTTAAACCCACTGGTGTTAAAGATCCAGGGCTATCCTGGCTTGTTAAACCCACTGGTGTTAAAGATCCAGTGTTAGCCTGGCTTATCCTGGCTTGTTAAACCCACTGGTGTTAAAGATCCAGGGTTATCCTGGCTTGCTAAACCCACTGGTGTTAAAGATCCAGTGTTAGCCTGGCTTATCCTGGCTTGTTAAACCCACTGGTGTTAAAGATCCAAGGTTATCCTGGCTTGCTAAACCCACTGGTGTTAAAGATCCAGTGTTAGCCTGGCTTATCCTGACTTGTTAAACCCACTGGTGTTAAAGATCCAGGGCTATCCTGGCTTGTTAAACCCACTGGTGTTAAAGATCCAGTGTTAGCCTGGCTTATCCTGGCTTGTTAAACCCACTGGTGTTAAAGATCCAAGGTTATCCTGGCTTGCTAAACCCACTGGTGTTAAAGATCCAGTGTTAGCCTGGCTTATCCTGGCTTGTTAAACCCACTGGAGTTAAAGATACAAATATCTTCTGCTTATCCTTCTCCAGTGGGAGAATCTTAGCAAAACTTCCCATCAAGTGCCACTTATATTTGTGTATTGTTCCGCACTGCTTTTAAAGTGGATATCTACTAGTATCTATATGACCAGTAACTATCTACTAGTATCTATATCACCAGTAACTATCTACTAGTATCTATATGACCAGTAACTATCTACTAGTATCTATATCACCAGTAACTATCTACTAGTATCTATATCACCAGTAACTATCTACTAGTATCTATATGACCAGTAACTATCTACTAGTATCTATACCACCAGTAACTATCTACTAGTATCTATACCACCAGTAACTATCTACTAGTATCTATACCACCAGTAACTATCTACTAGTATCTATATCACCAGTAACTATCTACTAGTATCTATATCACCAGTAACTATCTACTAGTATCTATATCACCAGTAACTATCTACTAGTATCTATACCACCAGTAACTATCTACTAGTATCTATATGACCAGTAACTATCTACTAGTATCTATATCACCAGTAACTATCTACTAGTATCTATATCACCAGTAACTATCTACTAGTATCTATATCACCAGTAACTATCTACTAGTATCTATATCACCAGTAACTATCTACTAGTATCTATATCACCAGTAACTATCTACTAGTATCTATATGACCAGTAACTATCTACTAGTATCTATATGACCAGTAACTATCTACTAGTATCTATATGACCAGTAACTATCTACTAGTATCTATACCACCAGTAACTATCTACTAGTATCTATATCACCAGTAACTATCTACTAGTATCTATATCACCAGTAACTATCTACTAGTATCTATATCACCAGTAACTATCTACTAGTATCTATACCACCAGTAACTATCTACTAGTATCTATATCACCAGTAACTATCTACTAGTATCTATATCACCAGTAACTATCTACTAGTATCTATACCACCAGTAACTATCTACTAGTATCTATATCACCAGTAACTATCTACTAGTATCTATACCACCAGTAACTATCTACTAGTATCTATATGACCAGTAACTATCTACTAGTATCTATATCACCAGTAACTATCTACTAGTATCTATATCACCAGTAACTATCTACTAGTATCTATATCACCAGTAACTATCTACTAGTATCTATATCACCAGTAACTATCTACTAGTATCTATATCACCAGTAACTATCTACTAGTATCTATATCACCAGTAACTATCTACTAGTATCTATATCACCAGTAACTATCTACTAGTATCTATATCACCAGTAACTATCTACTAGTATCTATATCACCAGTAACTATCTACTAGTATCTATATCACCAGTAACTATCTACTAGTATCTATATGACCAGTAACTATCTACTAGTATCTATACCACCAGTAACTATCTACTAGTATCTATACCACCAGTAACTATCTACTAGTATCTATACCACCAGTAACTATCTACTAGTATCTATATCACCAGTAACTATCTACTAGTATCTATATCACCAGTAACTATCTACTAGTATCTATATCACCAGTAACTATCTACTAGTATCTATACCACCAGTAACTATCTACTAGTATCTATATCACCAGTAACTATCTACTAGTATCTATATCACCAGTAACTATCTACTAGTATCTATATCACCAGTAACTATCTACTAGTATCTATATGACCAGTAACTATCTACTAGTATCTATATGACCAGTAACTATCTACTAGTATCTATATGACCAGTAACTATCTACTAGTATCTATACCACCAGTAACTATCTACTAGTATCTATATCACCAGTAACTATCTACTAGTATCTATATCACCAGTAACTATCTACTAGTATCTATATCACCAGTAACTATCTACTAGTATCTATATCACCAGTAACTATCTACTAGTATCTATATCACCAGTAACTATCTACTAGTATCTATACCACCAGTAACTATCTACTAGTATCTATATCACCAGTAACTATCTACTAGTATCTATATCACCAGTAACTATCTACTAGTATCTATATCACCAGTAACTATCTACTAGTATCTATATCACCAGTAACTATCTACTAGTATCTATACCACCAGTAACTATCTACTAGTATCTATATCACCAGTAACTATCTACTAGTATCTATTTGACCATTGTCGATATCTACTAGTATCTATACCACCAGTAACTATCTACTAGTATCTATATCACCAGTAACTATCTACTAGTATCTATATCACCAGTAACTATCTACTAGTATCTATACCACCAGTAACTATCTACTAGTATCTATATCACCAGTAACTATCTACTAGTATCTATATCACCAGTAACTATCTACTAGTATCTATACCACCAGTAACTATCTACTAGTATCTATATCACCAGTAACTATCTACTAGTATCTATACCACCAGTAACTATCTACTAGTATCTATATGACCAGTAACTATCTACTAGTATCTATATCACCAGTAACTATCTACTAGTATCTATATCACCAGTAACTATCTACTAGTATCTATATCACCAGTAACTATCTACTAGTATCTATATCACCAGTAACTATCTACTAGTATCTATATCACCAGTAACTATCTACTAGTATCTATATCACCAGTAACTATCTACTAGTATCTATATCACCAGTAACTATCTACTAGTATCTATATCACCAGTAACTATCTACTAGTATCTATATCACCAGTAACTATCTACTAGTATCTATATCACCAGTAACTATCTACTAGTATCTATATGACCAGTAACTATCTACTAGTATCTATACCACCAGTAACTATCTACTAGTATCTATACCACCAGTAACTATCTACTAGTATCTATACCACCAGTAACTATCTACTAGTATCTATATCACCAGTAACTATCTACTAGTATCTATATCACCAGTAACTATCTACTAGTATCTATATCACCAGTAACTATCTACTAGTATCTATATCACCAGTAACTATCTACTAGTATCTATATCACCAGTAACTATCTACTAGTATCTATATCACCAGTAACTATCTACTAGTATCTATATCACCAGTAACTATCTACTAGTATCTATATCACCAGTAACTATCTACTAGTATCTATATCACCAGTAACTATCTACTAGTATCTATATCACCAGTAACTATCTACTAGTATCTATTTGACCATTGTCGATATCTACTAGTATCTATACCACCAGTAACTATCTACTAGTATCTATATCACCAGTAACTATCTACTAGTATCTATATCACCAGTAACTATCTACTAGTATCTATATCACCAGTAACTATCTACTAGTATCTATATCACCAGTAACTATCTACTAGTATCTATACCACCAGTAACTATCTACTAGTATCTATATCACCAGTAACTATCTACTAGTATCTATATGACCAGTAACTATCTACTAGTATCTATATCACCAGTAACTATCTACTAGTATCTATATCACCAGTAACTATCTACTAGTATCTATATCACCAGTAACTATCTACTAGTATCTATACCACCAGTAACTATCTACTAGTATCTATATCACCAGTAACTATCTACTAGTATCTATATCACCAGTAACTATCTACTAGTATCTATATCACCAGTAACTATCTACTAGTATCTATATCACCAGTAACTATCTACTAGTATCTATATCACCAGTAACTATCTACTAGTATCTATATCACCAGTAACTATCTACTAGTATCTATACCACCAGTAACTATCTACTAGTATCTATATCACCAGTAACTATCTACTAGTATCTATATCACCAGTAACTATCTACTAGTATCTATATCACCAGTAACTATCTACTAGTATCTATATCACCAGTAACTATCTACTAGTATCTATATCACCAGTAACTATCTACTAGTATCTATATCACCAGTAACTATCTACTAGTATCTATACCACCAGTAACTATCTACTAGTATCTATATCAATGTGGATATCCGTGGAGATATTTCTCCATCAAGGGGGCTAAGTCCCCCCTACGTTCCCACACTGGCTGTGCATGTACAATCTAAGGGGGTCACGACCCCCTTAGATTGTACCTGCTACCTCACATGCTACGACGACCATGTATCTTACCATGCTAGAATATCCATGTATCCATATCCATGTGTTTGGATAAGGAAGCTATTATTCCTTAGAACCATTAAAAATTAATAGTAATGTGTAATTTGATAATATAGCTAGTGGCATTATACCCAGAGCTGATGCCTAGCTAGTGGCATTATACCCAGAGCTGATGCCTAGCTAGTGGCATTATACCCAGAGCTGATGCCTAGCTAGTGGCATTATACCCAGAGCTGATGCCTAGCTAGTGGCATTATACCCAGAGCTGATGCCTAGCTAGTGGCATTATACCCAGAGCTGATGCCTAGCTAGTGGCATTATACCCAGAGCTGATGCCTAGCTAGTGGCATTATACCCAGAGCTGATGCCTAGCTAGTGGCATTATACCCAGAGCTGATGCCTAGCTAGTGGCATTATACCCAGAGCTGATGCCTAGCTAGTGGCATTATACCCAGAGCTGATGCCTAGCTAGTGGCATTATACCCAGAGCTGATGCCTAGCTAGTGGCATTATACCCAGAGCTGATGCCTAGCTAGTGGCATTATACCCAGAGCTGATGCCTAGCTAGTGGCATTATACCCAGAGCTGATGCCTAGCTAGTGGCATTATACCCAGAGCTGATGCCTAGCTAGTGGCATTATACCCAGAGCTGTTGCCTAGCTAGTGGCATTATACCCAGAGCTGTTGCCTAGCTAGTGGCATTATACCCAGAGCTGATGCCTAGCTAGTGGCATTATACCCAGAGCTGATGCCTAGCTAGTGGCATTATACCCAGAGCTGATGCCTAGCTAGTGGCATTATACCCAGAGCTGATGCCTAGCTAGTGGCATTATACCCAGAGCTGATGCCTAGCTAGTGGCATTATACCCAGAGCTGATGCCTAGCTAGTGGCATTATACCCAGAGCTGTTGCCTAGCTAGTGGCATTATACCCAGAGCTGATGCCTAGCTAGTGGCATTATACCCAGAGCTGTTGCCTAGCTAGTGGCATTATACCCAGAGCTGTTGCCTAGCTAGTGGCATTATACCCAATAAACTGCACCTTGGACTCAAGGAATCCACACCCTGTGATTCAGTTGTCAGAGCTGGTGCCTACCTCCCAGACATTGTGTCAGCAAACAACCAACTGTAAATTGATGTGGTGGGGGTTTCTCAAGCCAGAATGCAATTACAATAAATGAAATGACCAGTGACAGTGGAGCGAGTGACAAGTCTCGCCAGTGAAGACACGCCGTGTTGAAATGTGTGTAGTTTGTATAACTCAAGTCGTGAATTAACAACCTCCAGAAGCTGTGGAAGAGATGCCACAAATACATAACTCTCCTATGCCCACGAGTGCCAGAAACTCTCCTTCCATGAGTGCCAGAAACTCTTCCAGCCATGATTAACACAGACATAATACCGTTGACTAGCGAATCTCGTGAACAAGTGATGGCAGTTCAAGTAACATTGAAACAATTCAAAATAAACATCAAATATTAAATACATGTATACTTACTGAACAATAACACTATCCCCGTGTTACTGAACAATTTTTCAGCATAACAGGAAAAAAACAGAGTGGACTCATCCTACCTTTAATCGATACTGGCTTCAACAACAGCGTAACGTCAAGGGCTGCCTCTGCAGTGAGTCAGGTAAGTCACTATGTCTACCAACATCAAGGGCTGCCTCTGCAGTGAGTCAGGTAAGTCACTATGTCTACCAACATCAAGGGCTGCCTCTGCAGTGAGTCAGGTAAGTCACTATGTCTACCAACATCAAGGGCTGCCTCTACAGTGAGTCAGGTAAGTCACTATGTCTACCAACATCAAGGGCTGCCTCTACAGTGAGTCAGGTAAGTCACTATGTCTACCAACATCAAGGGCTGCCTCTACAGTGAGTCAGGTAAGTCACTATGTCTACCAACATCAAGGGCTGCCTCTACAGTGAGTCAGTTAAGTCACTGTCTACCAACATCAACTGCAGTACCTTGAGTTAGGTGTTAGTCGAGTAGGACTACCATTGAAACATTACCCAAACACAGGTATGAGATGTGATGTCACCTAGTATCACTTGCACATGTTGTAACATGCCAGGAGAGCATCAGGTTACCTAACATCTGTCAGGAACAGGACCAGTGTTTCCTGACGTGGGTCTTAGTCATGTGATGACCCACAGCTGTTGGTCATCTGACCGAGGCCTTCCGCTGGCTTATCCCTCCACGACTTTAAATATTATGGTTATTCTATCCATTTCATCTTCAGGCGAGTGTGCTAACAACTGTACCTTGTTATTACAGTCCAGTCTGAACTAAGATACCAGACTCTCCCATACCAGCGGCTGCTGGGGTTCTGCGATGTGCAGGAGATGAGAACCTTAACACCAACAGTAGCCGTTCATGTATTTAACCATATATATACAACTGGAATTGCCCACAAGTATCTATATCACCACTGGGGCTATCCACAAGTATCTATATCACCACTGGGGCTATCCACAAGTAACTATATCATCACTGTGGTTATCCACAAATATCTATATCACCACTGGGGCTATCCACAAGTAACTATATCATCACTGTGGTTATCCACAAATATCTATATCACCACTGGGGCTATCCACAAGTAACTATATCATCACTGTGGTTATCCACAAATATCTATATCACCACTGGGGCTATCCACAAGTAACTATATCATCACTGTGGTTATCCACAAATATCTATATCACCACTGGGGCTATCCACAAGTAACTATATCATCACTGTGGTTATCCACAAGTATCTCTATCACCACTGGGGCTATCCACAAGCAACTATATCATCACTGGTTATCCACAAGTATCTTTATCACCACTGGGGCTATCCACAAGTAACTATATCATCACTGGTTATCCACAAGTATCTTTATCACCACTGGGGCTATCCACAAGTAACTATATCATCACTGGTTATCCACAAGTATCTTTATCACCACTGGGGCTATCCACAAGTAACTATATCATCACTGTGGTTATCCAAGAGTATCTATACATCACTGCAGATTTACAAAAGTATCTTTATCACTACTGGGTTATCCACAAGTATCTATTTCACCATTGGGGTTATCCACAAGTATCTATATCACCACTGGGGTTATCCACAAGTATCTGTATCACCAGTGGAGTTATCCACAAGTATCTATATCACCTCTGGGGTTATCCACAAGTAACTATATCACCACTGTGGTTAACCACAAGTATCTATATCACCAATGGAGTTATCCGCAAGTATCTATATCACCACTGGAGTTATCCGCAAGTATCTACATCACTGGGGTTATCCACAGAGCTTACGGAGGTGGTAAGTAGATACTGGTGGAGGAGGTAAGTAGGTACTGGTGGAGGTGGTAAGTAGGTACTAGTGAAGAAGGTGCTGGAGTAAGTGGTGTGCTCCTGGGCAGGTGACTATGACTACTGTGGAGGTGGTGAAGCAAGAACCCACCTTACAGACCCACCCACCCACCCACCCACCTTACCCAGACATCCACCCACCACCCATCTTACCCAGGCACCCACCCACCAACCACCCACATTACCCAGACACACACCCACCCACCTCCAGGATCATGCTACCCAGTACCCACCCACCCATCGAGTAATAACCCACCTAGCCAGTACCCACCCACCCAGTAACAACCCACCTAGCCAGTACCCACCCACCCAGTACTAACCTACCATACCTCACACCTACTGTCTCTGTTCACCTAGCAGTAAGTAGGTACCTGGGTGTTAGTTACCTTACACATGCTGTCAGTGCTCACCTAGCAGTAAGTAGGTACCTGGGTGTTACTTACCTTACACATGCTGTCACTGTTCACCTAGCAGTAAGTAGGTACCTGGGTGTTAGTTACCTTACACATGTTGTCCCTGTTCACCTAGCAGTAAGTAGGTACCTGGGTGTTAGTTACCATACACCTGCTGTTAGTGTTCACCTAGCAGTAAGTAGGTACCTGGGTGTTAGTTACCTTACACATGCTGTCACTGTTCACCTACCAGTAAGTAGGTACCTGGGTGTTAGTTACCATACACCTGCTGTAAGTGTTCACCTAGCAGTAAGTAGGTACCTGGGTGTTAGTTACCTTACACCTGCTGTCAGTGTTCACCTAGCAGTAGGTAGGTACCTGGGTGTTAATTACACCTGCTGTCAGTGTTCACCTAGCAGTCAGTAGGTACCTGGGTGTTAGTTACACCTGCTGTCAGTGTTCACCTAGCAGTAAGTAGGTACCTGGGTGTTAGTTACACCTGCTGTCAGTGTTCACCTAGCAGTCAGTAGGTACCTGGGTGTTAGTTACACCTGCTGTCAGTGTTCACCTAGCAGTAAGTAGGTACCTGGGTGTTAGTTACACCTGCTGTCAGTGTTCACCTAGCAGTAAGTAGGTACCTGGGTGTTAGTTACACCTGCTGTCAGTGTTCACCTAGCAGTAAGTAAGTACCTGGGTGTTAGTTACACCTGCTGTCAGTGTTCACCTAGCAGTCAGTAGGTACCTGGGTGTTAGTTACACCTGCTGTCAGTGTTCACCTAGCAGTCAGTAGGTACCTGGGTGTTAGTTACACCTGCTGTCAGTGTTCACCTAGCAGTAAGTAGGTACCTGGGTGTTAGTTACACCTGCTGTCAGTGTTCACCTAGCAGTCAGTAGGTACCTGGGTGTTAGTGGACTGGTGTGGGTGGCATCCTGGGGGACAAAATTAACCTAAGTTGTGGGAAATGCTCTACATAACCAGGAACTTTCTATATAGTATGTCATTGTTGTGAGCTATGGTCTGTATAAGTTGTACCATCTACTGGTAGAAATAATAATAATTATTATTATTATTATTATTAAGTCAGTTCCTGCTCAGCCGGGCTGTGATTGGTATTATGGAGTGCGTGTGACCAGCAGTAACAGCCTGGCTGATCAGGTCTTGATCCACCAAGCTTGCTCAAGCAGTGCCAGGAGGTGTGACTCGACCACTGGCAAAGATATGTAAGTGAGGACACACCAAGCAGCAGCGGCAGCTGCGGCGGCTGCGGCAGCGGCGGCAGCGGCGGCAGCGGCGGCAGCGGCGGCTGTGGCGCCGCCGTTGACTCAAGATATACTCTGTTAAAGACATCAGGAGTGCGTTCACTCACACTAAGACACTCTCTACCTTCACTTCTACACCAGTAACATTGATGCTACTGGTAACCTGGAACCTTAATAAACGTTATGCACTCTGGCAGTAGCTTGGCAGACACCAGCCACCCAGGAATGTAACTATCGAACAGAGTAAGACAGGTGGCAGTCACAGCCTGGTTGATCTGCCACTTAGAAGAGGCAGTGGTCAGGTTACCACTGGCACCACTCTTAAAGTGGGCCTTAGAACTGAGAATAAAATAATCTGTAACCAAACAATAGAGGCAGCAAAGTAGTGTGAGGGACCTGGAAGTGATAATGTCCGAGGATCTCACCATCAAGGATCACAATAGTGTCACTATCATATCTGCCAGGAAAATGATAGGATAATGAGAACCTTCAAAACAAGGGATGGATAACTAGAACCTTCAAAACAAGGGATGGATAACTAGAACCTTCAAAACAAGGGATGGATAACTAGAACCTTCAAAACAAGAAATGGATAATGAGAACCTTCAAAACAAGAGATGGGTAACTAGAACCTTCAAAACAAGGGATGGATAACTAGAACCTTCAAAACAAGAAATGGATAATGAGAACCTTCAAAACAAGGGATGGGTAACTAGAACCTTCAAAACAAGGGATGGATAACTAGAACCTTCAAAACAAGGGATGGATAATGAGAACCTTCAAAACAAGGGATGGATAATGAGAACCTTCAAAACAAGGGATGGATAATGAGAGCCTTCAAAACAAGGGATGGGTAACTAGAACCTTCAAAACAAGGGATGGATAACTAGAACCTTCAAAACAAGGGATGGATAACTAGAACCTTCAAAACAAGGGATGGATAATGAGAACCTTCAAAACAAGGGATGGATAATGAGAACCTTCAAAACAAGGGATGGGTAACTAGGCTGGAACATTACTGTACACTAACAGCAACATTCAAGGCAGGTGAAATACAGACCAGGAGAATGTGCAGAGAACCTTCACTGCTCGTATAAGCACAGTCAAGAACGTTAATTAATGAGAATAATTGAAGTTCCTCGACCTGTACTCCCTGGAGCACAGGCGAGAAAGATACATCATAATTTACCCTTAGAAAATCCTAGAGGGACTGGTCCCAATTCTGCACACAGAAATCGATCTCAAAGAAAGCAAAAGACTGAGCAGGCGGTGCAACATCCTCCCGATGAAAAGCAGGGGCGTTGTGAGTATACTGAGACAGCACAATAAGTGTCAGGGGCCCAAGACTGTTCAACTGCCTCCCAGCATACATAAGGGGGATTACCAGTAATCCCCTGGTTGTCTTCAAGACTCCTGGCTGTCTTCAAGACCCCAGGTTGTCTTCAAGACCCCTGGTTGTCTTCAAGATCCCTGGTTGTCTTCAAGATCCCTGGTTGTCTTCAAGACTCCTGGTTGTCTTCAAGATCCCTGGTTGTCTTCAAGACCCCTGGCTGTCTTCAAGACCCCTGGCTGTCTTCAAGACCCCTGGTTGTCTTCAAGACCCCTGGCTGTCTTCAAGACCCCTGGTTGTCTTCAAGACTCCTGGTTGTCTTCAAGACCCCTGGCTGTCTTCAAGACCCCTGGTTGTCTTCAAGACCCCTGGTTGTCTTCAAGACCCCTGGCTGTCTTCAAGACCCCTGGTTGTCTTCAAGACCCCTGGTTGTCTTCAAGACCCCTGGCTGTCTTCAAGACCCCTGGCTGTCTTCAAGACCCCTGGTTGTCTTCAACACCCCTGGTTGTCTTCAACACCCCAGGTTGTCTTCAAGACTCCTGGCTGTCTTCAAGACCCCTGGTTGTCTTCAAGACTCCTGGCTGTCTTCAAGACTCCTGGCTGTCTTCAAGACTCCTGGCTGTCTTCAAGACCCCTGGCTGTCTTCAAGACCCCTGGTTGTCTTCAAGACTCCTGGCTGTCTTCAAGACTCCTGGCTGTCTTCAAGACCCCTGGTTGTCTTCAAGACTCTTGGCTGTCTTCAAGACTCCTGGTTGTCTTCAAATCCCCTGGTTGTCTTCAAGACTCCTGGTTGTCTTCAAGACCCCTGGTTGTCTTCAAGACTCCTAGTTGTCTTCAAGACCCCTGGTTATCTTCAAGACTCCTGGTTGTCTTCAAGATCCCTGGTTGCCTTCAAGACCGCTGGTTATCTTCAAAACCATTGGTTGTCTTCAAGACCCCTGGCTGTCTTCAAGACTCCTAGTTGTCTTCAAGACCCCTGGTTATCTTCAAGACCCCTGGTTATATTCAAGACTCCTAGTTGTCTTCAAGACCCCTGGTTGTCTTCAAGACTCCTGGTTGTCTTCAAGACCCCTGGTTGTCTTCAAGACTCCTAATGTTCTTCAAGACCCCTGGCTGTCTTCAAGACTCCTGGTTGTCTTCAAGACCCCTGGTTGTCTTCAAGACCCCTGGTTATCTTCAAGACTCCTAGTTGTCTTCAAGACCCCTGGTTATCTTCAAGACCCCTGGTTATCTTCAAGACCCCTGGTTGTCTTCAAGACCCCTGGTTGTCTTCAAGACTCCTAGTTGTCTTCAAGACCCCTGGTTATCTTCAAGACTCCTGGTTGTCTTCAAGATCCCTGGTTGCCTTCAAGACCCCTGGTTGTCTTCAAGACCCCTGGTTGTCTTCAAGACTCCTAGTTGTCTTCAAGACCCCTGGTTGTCTTCAAGATTCCTGGTTGTCTTCAAGACCCCTGGTTGTCTTCAAGACTCCTGGTTGTCTTCAAGACATCTGGTTGTCTTCAAGACTCCTGGTTGTCTTCAAGACCCCTGGTTGTCTTCAAGACTCCTAAAGTTCTTCAAGACCCCTGGCTGTCTTCAAGACTCCTGGTTGTCTTCAAGACCCCTGGTTGTCTTCAAGACCCCTGGTTATCTTCAAGACTCCTAGTTGTCTTCAAGACCCCTGGTTATCTTCAAGACCCCTGGTTATCTTCAAGACCCCTGGTTGTCTTCAAGACCCCTGGTTGTCTTCAAGACTCCTAGTTGTCTTCAAGACCCCTGGTTGTCTTCAAGACCCCTGGTTGTCTTCAAGACTCCTAGTTGTCTTCAAGACCCCTGGTTATCTTCAAGACCCCTGGTTGTCTTCAAGTCCCCTGGTTGTCTTCAAGACCCCTGGTTGTCTTCAAGACCCCCGGCTGTCTTCAAGACCCCTGGTTGTCTTCAAGACCCCTGGTTGTCTTCAAGACCCCTGGTTGTCTTCAAGACCCCTGGTTGTCTTCAAGACCCCGGCTGTCTTCAAGACCCCTGGTTGTCTTCAAGACCCCTGGTTGTCTTCAAGACTCCTAGCTGTCTTCAAGACCCCAGGTTATCTTCAAGACTCCTGGTTGTCTTCAAGATCCCTGGCTGTCTTCAAGACCCCTGGCTGTCTTCAAGACCCCTGGTTGTCTTCAAGACTCCTAGTTGTCTTCAAGACCCCTGGTTGTCTTCAAGACTCCTGGTTGTCTTCAAGACCCCTGGTTGTCTTCAAGACCCCTGGTTGTCTTCAAGACCCCTGGTTATCTTCAAGACTCCTGGTTGTCTTCAAGATCCCTGGTTGTCTTCAAGACCCCTGGCTGTCTTCAAGACCCCTGGTTGTCTTCAAGACCCCTGGTTGTCTTCAAGACTCCTGGTTGTGAGATAAGACACATATGCAACAGTTAGACAACTTTATTCCGAAACGTTTCGCCTACACAGTAGGCTTCTTCAGTCGAATACAGAAAGTAGGCAGGAACAGTAGAGATGTGAAGACGATGCAATCAGTCCAACACCCTTGTAGTCGTAGAATTTGAGGTTGTCAGTCCCTCGGCCTGGAGAAGTTCAGTTCCATAGTCAGGAACTATCTGAAGATCAAGCGACAGTGCGGAGACTTAAATACTGTCGGAAGGAGAGGTGAAGAGTAGTAGTAGTAGTAGTAGTAGTAGTAGTAGTAGTAGTAGTAATAGTAGTAGTAGTAGTAGTGAGAATGTAGCCACTGATAGGTCATGTCCCTCTCAGATCCCACACTTCTCACTTGAAAAGCTTGTCCAAGGTGTTTTCTGTACCAAGATGCCATGTGTTGCAGTGTCTGACAAGATGAACATCAAAATGGTATACAATACCGACAGGTTGTTAGATAAGACACATATGCAACAGTTAGACAACTTTATTCCGAAACGTTTCGCCTACACAGTAGGCTTCTTCAGTCGAATACAGAAAGTAGGCAGGAACAGTAGAGATGTGAAGACGATGCAATCAGTCCAACACCCTTGTAGTCGTAGAATTTGAGGTTGTCAGTCCCTCGGCCTGGAGAAGTTCAGTTCCAAAGTCAGGAACTATCTGAAGATCAAGCGACAGTGCGGAGACTTAAATACTGTCGGAAGGAGAGGTGAAGAGTAGTAGTAGTAGTAGTAGTAGTAGTAGTAGTAGTAGTAGTAGTAGTAATAGTAGTAGTAGTAGTAGTGAGAATGTAGCCACTGATAGGTCATGTCCCTCTCAGATCCCACACTTCTCACTTGAAAAGCTTGTCCAAGGTGTTTTCTGTACCAAGATGCCATGTGTTGCAGTGTCTGACAAGATGAACATCAAAATGGTATACAATACCGACAGGTTGTTAGATAAGACACATATGCAACAGTTAGACAACTTTATTCCGAAACGTTTCGCCTACACAGTAGGCTTCTTCAGTCGAATACAGAAAGTAGGCAGGAACAGTAGAGATGTGAAGACGATGCAATCAGTCCAACACCCTTGTAGTCGTAGAATTTGAGGTTGTCAGTCCCTCGGCCTGGAGAAGTTCAGTTCCATAGTCAGGAACTATCTGAAGATCAAGCGACAGTGCGGAGACTTAAATACTGTCGGAAGGAGAGGTGAAGAGTAGTAGTAGTAGTAGTAGTAGTAGTAGTAGTAGTAGTAGTAATAGTAGTAGTAGTAGTAGTGAGAATGTAGCCACTGATAGGTCATGTCCCTCTCAGATCCCACACTTCTCACTTGAAAAGCTTGTCCAAGGTGTTTTCTGTACCAAGATGCCATGTGTTGCAGTGTCTGACAAGATGAACATCAAAATGGTATACAATACCGACAGGTTGTTAGATAAGACACATATGCAACAGTTAGACAACTTTATTCCGAAACGTTTCGCCTACACAGTAGGCTTCTTCAGTCGAATACAGAAAGTAGGCAGGAACAGTAGAGATGTGAAGACGATGCAATCAGTCCAACACCATTGTAGTCGTAGAATTTGAGGTTGTCAGTCCCTCGGCCTGGAGAAGTTCAGTTCCATAGTCAGGAACTATCTGAAGATCAAGCGACAGTGCGGAGACTTAAATACTGTCGGAAGGAGAGGTGAAGAGTAGTAGTAGTAGTAGTAGTAGTAGTAGTAGTAGTAGTAGTAGTAGTAGTAGTAGTAATAGTAGTAGTAGTAGTAGTGAGAATGTAGCCACTGATAGGTCATGTCCCTCTCAGATCCCACACTTCTCACTTGAAAAGCTTGTCCAAGGTGTTTTCTGTACCAAGATGCCATGTGTTGCAGTGTCTGACAAGATGAACATCAAAATGGTATACAATACCGACAGGTTGTTAGATAAGACACATATGCAACAGTTAGACAACTTTATTCCGAAACGTTTCGCCTACACAGTAGGCTTCTTCAGTCGAATACAGAAAGTAGGCAGGAACAGTAGAGATGTGAAGACGATGCAATCAGTCCAACACCCTTGTAGTCGTAGAATTTGAGGTTGTCAGTCCCTCGGCCTGGAGAAGTTCAGTTCCAAAGTCAGGAACTATCTGAAGATCAAGCGACAGTGCGGAGACTTAAATACTGTCGGAAGGAGAGGTGAAGAGTAGTAGTAGTAGTAGTAGTAGTAGTAGTAGTAGTAGTAGTAGTAGTAGTAATAGTAGTAGTAGTAGTAGTGAGAATGTAGCCACTGATAGGTCATGTCCCTCTCAGATCCCACACTTCTCACTTGAAAAGCTTGTCCAAGGTGTTTTCTGTACCAAGATGCCATGTGTTGCAGTGTCTGACAAGATGAACATCAAAATGGTATACAATACCGACAGGTTGTTAGATAAGACACATATGCAACAGTTAGACAACTTTATTCCGAAACGTTTCGCCTACACAGTAGGCTTCTTCAGTCGAATACAGAAAGTAGGCAGGAACAGTAGAGATGTGAAGACGATGCAATCAGTCCAACACCCTTGAAGTCGTAGAATTTGAGGTTGTCAGTCCCTCGGCCTGGAGAAGTTCAGTTCCATAGTCAATAACTATCTGAAGATCAAGCGACAGTGCGGAGACTTAAATACTGTCGGAAGGAGAGGTGAAGAGTAGTAGTAGTAGTAGTAGTAGTAGTAGTAGTAGTAGTAGTAGTAGTAGTAGTAATAGTAGTAGTAGTAGTAGTGAGAATGTAGCCACTGATAGGTCATGTCCCTCTCAGATCCCACACTTCTCACTTGAAAAGCTTGTCCAAGGTGTTTTCTGTACCAAGATGCCATGTGTTGCAGTGTCTGACAAGATGAACATCAAAATGGTATACAATACCGACAGGTTGTTAGATAAGACACATATGCAACAGTTAGACAACTTTATTCCGAAACGTTTCGCCTACACAGTAGGCTTCTTCAGTCGAATACAGAAAGTAGGCAGGAACAGTAGAGATGTGAAGACGATGCAATCAGTCCAACACCCTTGTAGTCGTAGAATTTGAGGTTGTCAGTCCCTCGGCCTGGAGAAGTTCAGTTCCATAGTCAGGAACTATCTGAAGATCAAGCGACAGTGCGGAGACTTAAATACTGTCGGAAGGAGAGGTGAAGAGTAGTAGTAGTAGTAGTAGTAGTAGTAGTAGTAGTAGTAGTAATAGTAGTAGTAGTAGTAGTGAGAATGTAGCCACTGATAGGTCATGTCCCTCTCAGATC
>NC_091386.1:1360000-1362500 GCF_038502225.1 Cherax quadricarinatus
ACGTATCAATGGTCTAGGACCTGGTCGAGTAAGACTTATCAATGGTCTGGGACCTGGTCTAGTAAGACTTATCAATGGTCTGGGACCTGGTCTAGTAAGACTTATCAATGGTCTGGGACCTGGTCTAGTAAGACTTATCAATGGTCTGGGACCAGGTCTAGTATGACTTATCAATGGTCTGGGACCAGGTCTAGTAAGACTTATCAATGGTCTGGGACCAGGTCTAGTAAGACTTATCAATGGTCTGGGACCAGGTCTAGTAAGACTTATCAATGGTCTGGGACCAGGTCTAGTAAGACTTATCAATGGTCTGGGACCAGGTCTAGTAAGACTTATCAATGGTCTGGGACCTGGTCTAGTAAGACTTATCAATGGTCTGGGACCTGGTCTAGTAAGACTTATCAATGGTCTGGGACCTGGTCTAGTAAGACTTATCAATGGTCTGGGACCTGGTCTAGTAAGACTTATCAATGGTCTGGGACCTGGTCTAGTAAGACTTATCAATGGTCTGGGACCTGGTGTAGTAAGACTTATCAATGGTCTGGGACCAGGTCTAGTAAGACTTATCAATGGTCTGGGACCAGGTCTAGTAAGACTTATCAATGGTCTGGGACCAGGTCTAGTAAGACTTAACTTACCAATCTGTAGTCCTTGGTACCTTGATACCTGGTACCTTTGTACCACTGGAAGAACACTCCAGGTACAAAACTGCGTACCTGGTACCTTTGTACCACTGGAAGAACACTCCAGGTACAAAACTGCGTACCTGGTACCTTTGTACCACTGGAAGAACACTCCAGGTACAAGACAGCGTACCTGGTACCTTTGTACCACTGGGAGAACACTCCAGGTACAAGACAGTGTACCTGGTACCTTTGTACCACTGGAAGAACACTCCAGGTACAAGACAGTGTACCTGGTACCTTTGTACCACTGGAAGAACACTCCAGGTACAAGACAGTGTACCTGGTACCTTTGTACCACTGGGAGAACACTCCAGGTACAAGACTGTGTACCTGGTAACTTTGTACCACTGGGAGACACTCCAGGTACAAGACTGTGGACCTGGTACCTTTGTACCACTGGAAGAACACTCCAGGTACAAGACAGTGTACCTGGTACCTTTGTACCACTGGGAGAACACTCCAGGTACAAGACAGTGTACCTGGTACCTTTGTACCACTGGGAGAACACTACAGGTACAAGACAGTGGACCTGGTACCTTTGTACCACTAGGAGAACACTCCAGGTACAAGACAGTGTACCTGGTACCTTTGTTCCACTGGGAGAACACTCCAGGTACAAGACAGTGGACCTGGTACCTTTGTACCACTGGGAGAACACTCCAGGTACAAGACAGTGGACCTGGTACCTTTGTACCACTGGGAGAACACTCCAGGTACAAGACTGTGGACCTGGTACCTTTGTACCACTGGGAGAACACTCCAGGTACAAGACTGTGTACCTGGTACCTTTGTACCACTGGGAGAACACTCCAGGTACAAGACTGTGTACCTGGTACCTTTGTACCACTGGGAGAACACTCCAGGTACAAGACAGTGTACCTGGTACCTTTGTACCACTGAAAGAACAGTCCAGGTACAAGACTGTGGACCTGGTTCCTTTGTACCACTGGGAGAACACTCCAGGTACAAGGCTGTGGACCTGGTACCTTTGTACCACTGGGAGAACACTCCAGGTACAAGACTGTGGATCTGGTACCTTTGTACCACTGGGAGAACACTCCAGGTACAAGACTGTGGATCTGGTACCTTTGTACCACTGGGAGAACACTCCAGGTACAAGACTGTGTATCTGGTACCTTTGTACCACTGGAAGAACACTCCAGGTACAAGACTGTGGACCTTGTACCTTTGTACCACTGGGAGAACACTCGAGGTACAAGACTGTGGATCTGGTACCTTTGTCCCACTGGGAGAACACTCGAGATACAAGACTATGGATCTGGTACCTTTGTACCACTGGGAGAACACTCCAGGTATGAGACAGTGGATCTGGTACCTTTGTACCACTGAGAGAAGGCTCCAGGTACAAGACTGTGGATCTGGTACCTTTGTACCACAAGGAGAACACTCCAGATACAAGACTATGGATCTGGTACCTTTGTACCACTGGGAGAACACTCCAGGTATAAGACAGTGGATCTGGTACCTTTGTACCATTGAGAGAATACTCCAGGTATGAGACAGTGGATCTGGTACCTTTGTACCACTGGGAGAACACTCCAGGTACAAGACTGTGGACCTGGTACCTTTGTACCACTGGGAGAACACTCCAGGTACAAGACTGTGGATCTGGTACCTTTGTACCACTGGGAGAACACTCCAGGTATGAGGCAGTGGACCTGGTACCTTTGTACCACTGAGAGAAGGCTCCAGGTACAAGACTGTGGATCTGGTACCTTTGTACCACTGGGAGAACACTGCAGGTATGAGACAGTGGACCTGGTACCTTTGTACCACTGAGAGAAGGCTCCAGG
>NC_091386.1:1382500-1395000 GCF_038502225.1 Cherax quadricarinatus
AACAACAGTACCAACAGCAGTAACAGTAACAACAACAGTACCAACAGCAGTAACAGTAACAACAGTACCAACAGCAGTAACAACAACAGTACCAACAGCAGTAACAGTGACAGCAGTAGCAACAGCAGTAACAGTAACAACAGTAGCTACAGCAGTAACAGTAACAGCAGTAGCTACAGCAGTAACAGTAACAGTAGCAACAGCAGTAACAGTAACAGCAGTAGCTACAGCAGTAACAGCAACAGCAGTAACTACAGCAGTAACAGTAACAGCAGTAGCAACAGCAGTAACAGTAACAGCAGTAGCTACAGCAGTAACAGTAACAGCAGTAGCAACAACAGTAAGAGTGGCAGCAGTAGCAACAGCAGTAACAGTAACTGCAGTAGCAACAGCAGGAGCATCAGACAGCAGTAACAGTAACAACAGTAGCTACAGCAGGAGCATCAGACAGCAGTAACAGTAACAGCAGTAGCTACAGCAGGAGCATCAGACAGCAGTAACAGTAACAACAGTAGCTACAGCAGGAGCATCAGACAGCAGTAACAGTAACAACAGTAGCTACAGCAGGAGCATCAGACAGCAGTAACAGTAACAACAGTAGCTACAGCAGGAGCATCAGACAGCAGTAACAGTAACAGCAGTAGCTACAGCAGGAGCATCAGACAGCAGTAACAGTAGCAACAGTAGCTACAGCAGGAGCATCAGACAGCAGTAACAGTAGCAGGAAGACAGTAAGAGACAGACAGACAGCAGACAGCTTGGTCCAGGGAGATATGCCTGGCTGACAGTGAGTCAATAGCTAGGATGACAGAGGCTGTCTGGACACTCTTGAAAGGGATCCAACACTAAATGTTCCATACCCTCTCCCCTCTCCCCTCTCCCCCTCCCCAAGGGACAATACCCTCCCCCTAGCTACAACAACCTCCCCTTCCCCCTAGGTCTATCATCCTCCCCTTCCCCCTAGGTTTATCATCCTCCCCCTCCCCCTAGGTCTATCCCCCTCCCCCAGTAACAGCCTCACCCTTCTCAAAACAACATCCAGGGGGTAGGGGGCCCCTCCCCCCAGACAATATCCTTTGCTACACCCCTCTCCCAAGTACACCCAGGGAGGAGGGGGGGAAGACAGGGGTGTAATTTGATGGGTAAGGGGTGGATCAATGCCCCCCGCGGGCCGGTCTCAGACCAGGCTTCCTCCTGGTGGATCAGGACCTGATCAATCAAGCTGTTACTGCTGGCCACACGATGTTCAGTGTACCTACAACCACAGCCTGGCTGGTCAGGGACTGACTTGAACTTAAGTACCTTCTTGATGACAGTCAAAAGTGTGTTGATAATCTCCCTTATGTACGGAGGGAGGGCGTTGAAGAGTCGGGGACCTCTGACACTGACTTCTCTCTTAGTGTACTGGTGGCGCCCCTGCTTATTAGTGGAGGTATTTTGCACCATCTGCCAAGTCACTTGTTGTCATACTGAGTTATTTTAGTGTTCAAAACTCCCTCCAGGATTTCCCAAGTGTAAATTATGATGTATCTTTCTCGCCTACGTTTCAAGGAATACAGTTGAAGGAACTTCAAGTGTTCCCAGTAGTTGAGGTGATTGACTGAGTGTACATGAGAAGGGAAAGTTCATTGTACGTTTTCCAACTTAGCAACCTCTGCTACCTTGAAGGTGGTAGTCAGTATACAACAGTATACCAGCCTACCTTGAAGGTGGTAGTCAGTATACAACAGTATACCAGCCTACCTTGAGGGTGGTGGTCAGTATACAACAGTATACCAGCCTACCTTGAAGGTGGTAGTCAGTATACAACAGTATACCAGCCTACCTTCAAGGTGGTGGTCAGTATACAACAGTATACCAGCCTACCTTGAAGGTGGTGGTCAGTATACAACAGTATACCAGCCTACCTTCAAGGTGGTGGTCAGTATACAACAGTATACCAGCCTACCTTCAAGGTGGTGGTCAGTATACAACAGTATACCAGCCTACCTTGAAGGTGGTGGTCAGTATACAACAGTATACCAGCCTACCTTGAAGGTGTTAGCCAGTATACAACAGTATACCAGCCTACCTTGAAGGTGGTAGTCAGTATACAACAGTATACCAGCCTACCTTGAAGGTGGTAGTCAGTATACAACAGTATACCAGCCTACCTTGAAGGTGGTGGTCAGTATACAACAGTATACCAGCCTACCTTCAAGGTGGTAGTCAGTATACAACAGTATACCAGCCTACCTTCAAGGTGGTAGTCAGTATACAACAGTATACCAGCCTACCTTGAAGGTGGTAGTCAGTATACAACAGTATACCAGCCTACCTTGAGGGTGGTGGTCAGTATACAACAGTATACCAGCCTACCTTGAAGGTGGTGGTCAGTATACAACAGTATACCAGCCTACCTTCAAGGTGGTGGTCAGTATACAACAGTATACCAGCCTACCTTCAAGGTGGTGGTCAGTATACAACAGTATACCAGCCTACCTTCAATGTGGTGGTCAGTATACAACAGTATACCAGCCTACCTTGAAGGTGGTAGCCAGTATACAACAGTATACCAGCCTACCTTGAAGGTGGTAGTCAGTATACAACAGTATACCAGCCTACCTTCAAGGTGGTAGTCAGTATACAACAGTATACCAGCCTACCTTCAAGGTGGTAGTCAGTATACAACAGTATACCAGCCTACCTTGAAGGTGGTAGTCAGTATACAACAGTATACCAGCCTACCTTGAAGGTGGTAGTCAGTATACAACAGTATACCAGCCTACCTTCAAGGTGGTGGTCAGTATACAACAGTATACCAGCCTACCTTCAAGGTGCTAGTCAGTATACAACAGTATACCAGCCTACCTTGAAGGTGGTAGTCAGTATACAACAGTATACCAGCCTACCTTGAAGGTGGTAGTCAGTATACAACAGTATACCAGCCTACCTTGAGGGTGGTGGTCAGTATACAACAGTATACCAGCCTACCTTGAAGGTGGTAGTCAGTATACAACAGTATACCAGCCTACCTTGAGGGTGGTGGTCAGTATACAACAGTATACCAGCCTACCTTGAAGGTGGTAGTCAGTATACAACAGTATACCAGCCTACCTTGAGGGTGGTGGTCAGTATACAACAGTATACCAGCCTACCTTGAAGGTGGTAGTCAGTATACAACAGTATACCAGCCTACCTTGAGGGTGGTGGTCAGTATACAACAGTATACCAGCCTACCTTGAAGGTGGTAGTCACTATACAACAGTATACCAGCCTACCTTGAAGGTGGTAGTCAGTATACAACAGTATACCAGCCTACCTTGAAGATGGTAGTCAGTATACAACAGTATACCAGCCTACCTTCAAGGTGGTGGTCAGTATACAACAGTTTACCAGCCTACCTTGAGGGTGGTGGTCAGTATACAACAGTATACCAGCCTACCTTGAAGGTGGTAGTCAGTATACAACAGTATACCAGCCTACCTTGAAGGTACACTAGCTGGTACCATCCTCACGATAGATGGACACACAGTACACTAGCTGCTACCATCCTCACGATAGATGGACACACAGTACACTAGCTGCTACCATCCTCACGATAGATGGACACACAGTACACTAGCTGCTACCATCCTCACGATAGATGGACACACAGTACACTAGCTGCTACCATCCTCACGATAGACGGACACACAGTACACTAGCTGCTACCATCCTCACGATAGATGGACACACAGTACACTAGCTGCTACCATCCTCACGATAGATGGACACACAGTACACTAGCTGCTACCATCCTCACGATAGATGGACACACAGTACACTAGCTGCTACCATCCTCACGATAGATGGACACACAGTACACTAGCTGCTACCATCCTCACGATAGATGGACACACAGTACACTAGCTGCTACCATCCTCACGATAGATGGACACACAGTACATTAGCTGCTACCATCCTCACGATAGATGGACACACAGTACACTAGCTGCTACCATCCTCACGATAGATGGACACACAGTACACTAGCTGCTACCATCCTCACGATAGATGGACACACAGTACACTAGCTGCTACCATCCTCACGATAGATGGACACACAGTACACTAGCTGCTACCATCCTCACGATAGATAGACACACAGTACACTAGCTGCTACCATCCTCACGATAGACACACAGTACACTAGCTGCTATGATCCTCACGATAGATGGACACACAGTACACTAGCTGCTACCATCCTCACGATAGATAGACACACAGTACACTAGCTGCTACCATCCTCACGATAGATAGACACAGTACACTAGCTGCTACCATCCTCACGATAGATGGACACACAGTACACTAGCTGCTACCATCCTCACGATAGATGGACACACAGTACACTAGCTGCTACCATCCTCACGATAGATGGACACACAGTACACTAGCTGCTACCATCCTCACGATAGATAGACACACAGTACACTAGCTGCTACCATCCTCACGATAGATAGACACACAGTACACTAGCTGCTACCATCCTCACGATAGATAGACACACAGTACACTAGCTGCTACCATCCTCACGATAGATGGACACACAGTACACTAGCTGCTACCATCCTCACGATAGATAGACACACAGTACACTAGCTGCTACCATCCTCACGATAGACACACAGTACACTAGCTGCTACGATCCTCACGATAGATGGACACACAGTACACTAGCTGCTACCATCCTCACGATAGATAGACACACGGTACACTAGCTGCTACCATCCTCACGATAGATGGACACACAGTACACTAGCTGCTACCATCCTCACGATAGATGGACAAACAGTACACTAGCTGCTACCATCCTCACGATAGATAGACACACAGTACACTAGCTGCTACCATCCTCACGATAGATAGACACACAGTACACTAGCTGCTACCATCCTCACGATAGATAGACACACAGTACACTAGCTGCTACCATCCTCACGATAGACACACAGTACACTAGCTGCTACCATCCTCACGATAGATGGACACACAGTACACTAGCTGCTACCATCCTCACGATAGACACACAGTACACTAGCTGCTACCATCCTCACGATAGATGGACACACAGTACACTAGCTGCTACCATCCTCACGATAGATGGACACACAGTACACTAGCTGCTACCATCCTCACGATAGATGGACACACAGTACACTAGCTGCTACCATCCTCACGATAGATGGACACACAGTACACTAGCTGCTACCATCCTCACGATAGATGGACACACAGTACACTAGCTGCTACCATCCTCACGATAGATGGACACACAGTACACTAGCTGCTACCATCCTCACGATAGATGGACACACAGTACACTAGCTGCTACCATCCTCACGATAGATGGACACACAGTACACTAGCTGCTACCATCCTCACGATAGATGGACACACAGTACACTAGCTGCTACCATCCTCACGATAGATGGACACACAGTACACTAGCTGCTACCATCCTCACGATAGATGGACACACAGTACACTAGCTGCTACCATCCTCACGATAGATGGACACACAGTACACTAGCTGCTACCATCCTCACGATAGATGGACACACAGTACACTAGCTGCTACCATCCTCACGATAGATGGACACACAGTACACTAGCTGCTACCATCCTCACGATAGATGGACACACAGTACACTAGCTGCTACCATCCTCACGATAGATAGACACACAGTACACTAGCTGCTACCATCCTCACGATAGATAGACACAGTACACTAGCTGCTACCATCCTCACGATAGATGGACACACAGTACACTAGCTGCTACCATCCTCACGATAGATGGACACACAGTACACTAGCTGCTACCATCCTCACGATAGATGGACACACAGTACACTAGCTGCTACCATCCTCACGATAGATAGACACACAGTACACTAGCTGCTACCATCCTCACGATAGATAGACACACAGTACACTAGCTGCTACCATCCTCACGATAGATAGACACACAGTACACTAGCTGCTACCATCCTCACGATAGATGGACACACAGTACACTAGCTGCTACCATCCTCACGATAGATAGACACATAGTACACTAGCTGCTACCATCCTCACGATAGACACACAGTACACTAGCTGCTACGATCCTCACGATAGATGGACACACAGTACACTAGCTGCTACCATCCTCACGATAGATAGACACACAGTACACTAGCTGCTACCATCCTCACGATAGATGGACACACAGTACACTAGCTGCTACCATCCTCACGATAGATGGACACACAGTACACTAGCTGCTACCATCCTCACGATAGATAGACACACAGTACACTAGCTGCTACCATCCTCACGATAGATAGACACACAGTACACTAGCTGCTACCATCCTCACGATAGATAGACACACAGTACACTAGCTGCTACCATCCTCACGATAGACACACAGTACACTAGCTGCTACCATCCTCACGATAGATGGACACACAGTACACTAGCTGCTACCATCCTCACGATAGACACACAGTACACTAGCTGCTACCATCCTCACGATAGATGGACACACAGTACACTAGCTGCTACCATCCTCACGATAGATGGACACACAGTACACTAGCTGCTACCATCCTCACGATAGATGGACACACAGTACACTAGCTGCTACCATCCTCACGATAGATGGACACACAGTACACTAGCTGCTACCATCCTCACGATAGATAGACACACAGTACACTAGCTGCTACCATCCTCACGATAGACACACAGTACACTAGCTGCTACGATCCTCACGATAGATGGACACACAGTACACTAGCTGCTACCATCCTCACGATAGATGGACACACAGTACACTAGCTGCTACCATCCTCACGATAGATAGACACACAGTACACTAGCTGCTACCATCCTCACGATAGATAGACACACAGTACACTAGCTGCTACCATCCTCACGATAGACACACAGTACACTAGCTGCTACGATCCTCACGATAGATGGACACACAGTACACTAGCTGCTACCATCCTCACGATAGATACACACAGTACACTAGCTGCTACCATCCTCACGATAGATAGACACACAGTACACTAGCTGCTACCATCCTCACGATAGATAGACACACAGTACACTAGCTGCTACCATCCTCACGATAGATAGACACAGTACACTAGCTGCTACCATCCTCACGATAGATAGACAAACAGTACACTAGCTGCTACCATCCTCACGATAGATGGACACACAGTACACTAGCTGCTACCATCCTCACGATAGACACACAGTACACTAGCTGCTACGATCCTCACGATAGATGGACACACAGTACACTAGCTGCTACCATCCTCACGATAGATGGACACACAGTACACTAGCTGCTACCATCCTCACGATAGATAGACAAACAGTACACTAGCTGCTACCATCCTCACGATAGATGGACACACAGTACACTAGCTGCTACCATCCTCACGATAGACACACAGTACACTAGCTGCTACGATCCTCACGATAGATGGACACACAGTACACTAGCTGCTACCATCCTCACGATAGATAGACACACAGTACACTAGCTGCTACCATCCTCACGATAGATAGACACAGTACACTAGCTGCTACCATCCTCACGATAGATAGACAAACAGTACACTAGCTGCTACCATCCTCACGATAGATGGACACACAGTACACTAGCTGCTACCATCCTCACGATAGACACACAGTACACTAGCTGCTACGATCCTCACGATAGATGGACACACAGTACACTAGCTGCTACCATCCTCACGATAGATGGACACACAGTACACTAGCTGCTACCATCCTCACAATAGATAGACAAACAGTACACTAGCTGCTACCATCCTCACGATAGATGGACACACAGTACACTAGCTGCTACCATCCTCACGATAGACACACAGTACACTAGCTGCTACGATCCTCACGATAGATGGACACACAGTACACTAGCTGCTACCATCCTCACGATAGATAGACACACAGTACACTAGCTGCTACCATCCTCACGATAGATAGACACACAGTACACTAGCTGCTACCATCCTCACGATAGATAGACACAGTACACTAGCTGCTACCATCCTCACGATAGATAGACAAACAGTACACTAGCTGCTACCATCCTCACGATAGATGGACACACAGTACACTAGCTGCTACCATCCTCACGATAGACACACAGTACACTAGCTGCTACGATCCTCACGATAGATGGACACACAGTACACTAGCTGCTACCATCCTCACGATAGATAGACACACAGTACACTAGCTGCTACCATCCTCACGATAGATAGACACACAGTACACTAGCTGCTACCATCCTCACGATAGATAGACACACAGTACACTAGCTGCTACCATCCTCACGATAGATAGACACACAGTACACTAGCTGCTACCATCCTCACGATAGATAGACACACAGTACACTAGCTGCTACCATCCTCACGATAGATAGACAAACAGTACACTAGCTGCTACCATCCTCACGATAGATGGACACACAGTACACTAGCTGCTACCATCCTCACGATAGACACACAGTACACTAGCTGCTACCATCCTCACGATAGATGGACACACAGTACACTAGCTGCTACCATCCTCACGATAGATAGACACACAGTACACTACCTGCTACCATCCTCACGATAGATAGACACACAGTACACTAGCTGCTACCATCCTCACGATAGATGGCAGGTGAAATTGCCGACATAGAAAATGTACAGAGAACCTTCACGGCGCGCATAACGGGGATAAAACACCTCAATTACTGGGAGCGCTTGAGGTTCCTGAACCTGTACTCCCTGGAACGCAGGCGAGAGAGATACATGATTATATACACCTGGAAAATCCTAGAGGGACTAGTACCGAACTTGCACACGAAAATCACTCACTACGAAAGCAAAAGACTTGGCAGACGATGCAACATCCCCCCAATGAAAAGCAGGGGTGTCACTAGCACGTTAAGAGACCATACAATAAGTGTCAGGGGCCCGAGACTGTTCAACTGCCTCCCAGCATACATAAGGGGGATTACCAACAGACCCCTGGCAGTCTTCAAGCTGGCACTGGACAAGCACCTAAAGTCGGTTCCTGATCAGCCGGGTTATGGTTCGTACGTTGGTTTGCGTGCAGCCAGCAGTAACAGACTGGTTGATCAGGCTCTGATCCACCAGGAGGCCTGGTCACAGACCGGGCCGCGGGGGCGTTGACCCCCGGAACTCTCTCCAGGTAAACTCCAGGTCAACCCACAGTACACTAGCTGCTACCATCCTCACGATAGATGGACACACAGTACACTAGCTGCTACCATCCTCACGATAGATGGACACAGTACACTAGCTGCTACCATCCTCACGATAGATGGACACACAGTACACTAGCTGCTACCATCCTCACGATAGATGGACACAGTACACTAGCTGCTACCATCCTCACGATAGATGGACACACAGTACACTAGCTGCTACCATCCTCACGATAGATAGACACACAGTACACTAGCTGCTACCATCCTCACGATAGATGGACACACAGTACACTAGCTGCTACCATCCTCACGATAGATGGATCCAGTATACACAATAAAACACATGCGAGAGGGTTAGTAAGCCAGGATAAGCCAAGAATGACAAGTCTGGTGGCTTACTAAAGCTCCTTTCAAACCACGTCACCCACCACATTAAATGTTACTACAAGGAGTATATGATATCAACTTTCACACTGACAAGGTACCAGTCCCACCCTCTCTCTCTCTCTCTCTCTCAAAACAGTGTTGTCTGACACAACACAGTGTTGCCTGATACAAGGTTACCAGGGAGGGCGGAGACACACTAGGGGAAACACGTATCAACACTTACATACCTGCAAAAATTCTTCCCCAAGGTTACTAATGTATATATATATATATATATATATATATATATATATATATATATATATATATATATATATAAACACACACACACACAGGAAGGTAGGGGGGAACTTGAAGCACCTGTGTGAGCCTAGGAACAGGTTTATCAACATTGCTTAAACTACGTCATCATCTCCAGCATCTTGCGTCATTCCCAGCATCCTTTGTCATCCCCAGCATCCCGCGTCATTCTCAGCATCCTGTGTCATCATCTCCAGCATTCTGTGTCATTCCCAGCATCCTGCATCATTCCCAGCATCCTGCGGCATCCCCAGCATCCTGCGGTGTCATCCCCAGCAACCCGCGTCATTCCCAGCATCCTGTGTCATCATCTCCAGCATTCTGTGTCATTCCCAGCATCCTGCATCATTCCCAGCATCCTGCGTCATCCCCAGCATCTTGCGGCGTCATCCCCAGCATCCTACGTCATCCCCAGCATCCTGCGTCATCCCCAGCATCCCGCGTCATTCCCAGCATCCTGTGTCATCATCTCCAGCATTCTGTGTCATTCCCAGCATCCTGCATCATTCCCAGCATCCTGCGTCATCCCCAGCATCTTGCGGCGTCATCCCCAGCATCCTACGTCATCCCCAGCATCCTGCGTCATCCCCAGCATCCTGCGGTGTCATCCCCAGCAACCCGCGTCATTCCCAGCGTCCTGTGTCATCATCTCCAGCATCCTGCGTCATCCCCAGCATCCTGCGTCATCCCCAGCATCCTGCGTCATCCCCAGCATCCTGCGGCGTCATCCCCAGCATCCTGCGTCATCCCCAGCATCCTGCGTCATCCCCAGCAACTGTGTCAACACCTGACTCACCCACCAGGTATGTGTATACACACACGGCTTATATTCACACCTGATGTAGACAGCACATGTGGGTACACACCTTGTAAACCGAACCATGGTTTACACACCACGAGTGTATATATACCCTGTGTACATATATACATAACGACCATTAAATACTGTTTATATTCAGTCGAATACAAGTCAAGTCTTCCAGTAGGCCTAAGACAATATGAAATTCAATAAGGTCAAGTTACAGTTCCACTTCTAGGAAGAATGATAGAAATATTGTAACACAGTATAGTACAATCTTAGATCATTCAGTGTGCGAGACCTGGGAGTAATAATGTCAGAAGCCACAAGGAAAATGATAGACTGGATAACTAGAACTCTCAAGACAAGAGATGCTGAGCCAGTGATGATACTCTTAAAGTCACTTGTTCTCTCCAGGCTGGTATACTGTTTTATACTGACTACCACCTTCAAGGTAGGCTGGTATACTGTTGTATACTGACTACCACCTTCAAGGTAGGCTGGTATACTGTTGTATACTGACCACCACCTTCAAGGTAGGCTGGTATACTGTTGTATACTGACTACCACCTTCAAGGTAGGCTGGTATACTGTTGTATACTGACCACCACCTTCAAGGTAGCCGAGGTTGCTAAGTTGGAAAACGTACAATGAACTTTCCCTTCTCGTGTACACTCAGTCAATCACCTCAACTACTGGGAACACTTGAAGTTCCTTCAACTGTATTCCTTGAAACGTAGGCGAGAAAGATACATCATAATTTACACTTGGGAAATCCTGGAGGGAGTTTTGAACACTAAAATAACTCAGTATGACAACCATTGACTTGGCAGATGGTGCAAAATACCTTCACTAATAAGCAGGGGCGCCACCAGTACACTAAGAGAGAAGTCAGTGTCAGAGGTCCCCGACTCTTCAACGCCCTCCCTCCGTACATAAGAGTTATTCCTTCTTCTAATCAATTCCTAACCAGCTAATCTGTGATTCGTACGTTGGATTGCGTGGCCATGAGTAACAGCCTGGTTCCCACGCCTTGATCCACCAGGAAGCCTGGTCTAGGACCGGACCGCGGGGGCACTGACCCCCAGAAGGATCTTTAAGGTACACTGACACTGCTAGCAGGGGTGTGTACCAGAGGTCACCTGTGCTGTGAAGGCTATTTCCTCTGATTTCTACATTTCAACACAGCCTGGCCTTGTTCCAGTAACTTTCTCTGCTTGGCGCTCCACGCCCTGGGCGAGAAAATGTCGCTGACTTAGCGTCTAAACGCTTATAATTATGACCATAAATTTTAAAGTGGTGGAGGGGTAAGCCAGGGAAAGGCCTCGATCTGATGACCAAAAGCTCCAGCTGTGGGTCATATGATTGCAGCGTCAGGAAACACTTGTCCTGTTTCCTGACAAATCTTACCTAACCTAACCTAACGTAATGTAACCTAACTTAACCTGACCTGACCTGACCTAGCGTCTACCCAAACTTTTTAGCTTGCAACTTATGGCCTTCAGTAGTGTTAGTCCGGAAGTGGCCACAACACACACACAACACAACACAACACACACACAACACACACACAACACAACACACACACAACACACAACACAACACACAACACACAACACACACACAACACACACACAACACACACACAACACAACACACACACAACACAACACACACACAACACACACACAACACACACACAACACAACACACACACAACACAACACACACACAA
>NC_091386.1:1402500-1412500 GCF_038502225.1 Cherax quadricarinatus
ACACAGTTATATAGTCACCAAGCTGACAGAACACAGCTAGTGTGGACACAGTTATATAGTCACCAAGCTGACAGAACATAACCGGATGACGCCATGACCTTCTACTTACCAAACACTGGGCAGACCTACTGTGTATTTCTTCAACGCCTTCATAAGGTTCCACGAACCCTTCCACAACAACTAGCGACAGCTGTGGCGAAATTCTTGCGAATTTCTGCGAATTTAGTGGCGTGAGGATGGCCAGCATACGTCAGGCAGTCTGGCTGGCACGGCCACTCTTTGCCACCAACTACAACTATCAACAATCTTGTCTACTACTGCACCTATGGCGCCAACCAGTGCATTATTTGTGAAGTCCTTTAATCTGTACTCCTTGGAATACAGGCGATAAAGATACATCATAATTTACACCTGGAAAATTTAAGATATTGTTCCCAAATCTGCACACTGAAATCACTCCCCATGAAAGCAAGAGGGTAGGTAGATGACGCAATAATAATTCCAGTGACAAGAAGGGATGACTTGAGTACACTGAGAGATCACACAATAAGTGTAAGGTGACCAAGACTCTTAAGTAACCTCTATTTATAAGGGGACTTACCAACACACCCCAGTCTTCAAGACCCCTGGTTGTCTTCAAGACCCCTGGCTGTCTTCAAGACCCCGGGTTGTCTTCAAGACCCCTGGCTGTCTTCAAGACCCCGGGTTGTCTTCAAGACCCCTGGTTGTCTTCAAGTCCCCGGGTTGTCTTCAAGACCCCTGGCTGTCTTCAAGACCCCGGGTTGTCTTCAAGACCCCTGGTTGTCTTCAAGTCCCTGGGTTGTCTTCAAGACCCCTGGCTGTCTTCAAGACCCCTGGTTGTCTTCAATACCCCTGGCTGTCTTCAAGACCCCTGGCTGTCTTCAAGACCCCTGGTTGTCTTCAAGACCCCTGACTGTTTTCAAGACCCCGGGTTGTCTTCAAGACCCCTGGCTGTCTTCAAGACCCCTGGCTGTCTTCAAGACCCCTGGCTGTCTTCAAGACCCCGGGTTGTCTTCAAGACCCCTGGCTGTCTTCAAGACCCCGGGTTGTCTTCAAGACCCCAGGTTGTCTTCAAGACCCCTGGCTGTCTTCAAAACCCCTGGTTGTCTTCAAGACCCCTGTCTTCAAGACCCCGGGTTGTCTTCAAGACCCCTGGCTATCTTCAAGACCCCTGGATGTCTTCAAGACCCCTGGCTGTCTTCAAGATCCCTGGCTGTCTTCAAGACCCCCTGGCTGTCTTCAAGACCCCTGGCTGTCTTCAATACCCCCTGGCTGTCTTCAAGACCCCTGGTTTTCTTCAAGACCCCTGGCTGTCTTCAAGACCCCCTGGATGTCTTCAAGACCCCCTGGCTGTCTTCAAGACCCCTGGCTGTCTTCAAGACCCCTGGCTGTCTTCAAGACCCCTGGTTGTCTTCAACACCCCTGGTTGTCTTCAAGAACCCTGGTTGTCTTCAAGATCCCTGGCTGTCTCCAAGACCCCTGGTTGTCTTCAAGACCCCTGGTTGTCTTCAAGACCCCTGGCTGTCTCCAAGACCCCTGGCTGTCTTCAAGGCCCCTGGTTGTCTTCAAGACCCCTGGTTGTCTCCAAGACCCCTGGCTGTCTTCAAGACCCCCTGGCTGTCTTCAAGACCCTTGGCTGCCTTCAAGACCCCTGGTTGTCTTCAAGACCCCTGGTTGTCTTCAAGACCCTGGTTGTCTTCAAGACCCCCTGGCTGTCTTCAAGACCCTTGGCTGTCTTCAAGACCCCTGGTTGTCTTCAAGACCCCTGGCTGTCTTCAAGACCGCTGGCTGTCTTCAAGACCCCTGGTTGTCTTCAAGACCCCCTGGCTGTCTTCAAGACCCTTGGCTGCCTTCAAGACCCCTAGGTATCAAGACCCCTGGTTGTCTTCAAGACCCCTGGTTGTCTTCAAGACCCCCTGGCTGTCTTCAAGACCCTTGGCTGCCTTCAAGACCCCTAGGTATCAAGACCCCTGATTGTCTTCAAGACCCCTGGTTGTCTTCAAGACCCCCTGGCTGTCTTCAAGACCCCTAGGAATCAAGACCCCTGGTTGTCTTCAGGACCCCTGGTTGTCTTCAAGACCCCTGGTTGTCTTCAAGACCCCGGGTTGTCTTCAAGACCCCTGGCTGTCTTCAAGACCCCTGGCTATCTTCAAGACCCAGGGTTGTCTTCAAGACCCCTGGCTGTCTTCAAGACCCCGGGTTGTCTTCAAGACCCCAGGTTGTCTTCAAGACCCCTGGCTATCTTCAAAACCCCTGGTTGTCTTTAAGACCCCTGTCTTCAAGACCCCGGGTTGTCTTCAAGACCCCTGGCTATCTTCAAGACCCCTGGCTGTCTTCAAGACCCCTGGATGTCTTCAAGACCCCTGGCTGTCTTCAAGACCCCTGGCTGTCTTCAAAACCCCTGACTGTCTTCAAGACTCCCTGGCTGTCTTCAAGACCCCCTGGCTGTCTTCAAGACCCCTGGCTGTCTTCAATACCCCCTGGCTGTCTTCAAGACCCCTGGTTTTCTTCAAGACCCCTGGTTGTCTTCAAGACCCCCTGGATGTCTTCAAGACCCCTGGCTGTCTTCAAGACCCCTGGCTGTCTTCAAGACCCCTGGTTGTCTTCAAGAACCCTGGCTGTCTTCAAGAACCCTGGTTGTCTTCAAGACCCCTGGTTGTCTTCAAGACCCCTGGTTGTCTTCAAGACCCCTGGCTGTCTTCAAGACCCCGGGTTGTCTTCAAGACCCCTGGCTGTCTTCAAGACCCCTGGTTGTCTTCAAGACCCCTGGTTGTCTTCAAGACCCCTGGTTGTCTTCAAGATCCTTGGTTGTCTTCAAGACTCCCTGGCTGTCTTCAAGACCCTTGGCTACCATCAAGACCCCTAGGTATCAAGACCCCTGGCTGTCTTAAAGAAGGAACTTGATTAGTTCCTGAAGCCGATTCCTGGCACAGTGGACTGGGTGTGGCCAGCAGTAACAGCCTGGTTGATCAGGCCCTGCTTCACCAGGAGGACTGGTCAGGCACCGGGCCGCGGGGGGCGTTGACCCCTAAAAGTGCCTTGAGGTCAAGAACCACAACCTCGCCATAGACGCCAACTTACAGAATGGCTGCCAGCAGACATTAAAAAATAATGGGGGTAATATCTACACCCCCTCTCCCCCTCCCCTCACCTCTCCCCCTCCTCTCACCTCTCCCCTCATCTCACTTCTCCCCTCAACCCCCTCCCCTTCACATCTCTGCCGTCATATTCCGTCTGGAGTGGATAGTGTGTGGGTAAGCTGGAGGATGACAGGAGGGGGAGGGGAGGGGGGAAGTGGGTGGGGGAGGAGGGGGAGGGGAGGGGGAGGAGGGGAAGTGAGAAGGCGATGTGGGGGAGGGGCGAAGTATAAACACTTCCCCCTACCAAGGTGAACCCCCTCCCCTACCCTCCTTCCATCCTCCCCTCCCCACCCCTCCTCCCCTCCCCACCCCTCCCCTCCTCCCCTCCCTACATCCAGGGTTGTTATGATAAATGTGGATAAAACTGAGTATTCATAAAAACATGTACAACACTGGTATACCTCTGATATACCAAGAATGTTGATACAGTGTTCTCTTATTGTGCCCACGGCTCCCCTGCTTTACACTGGGTTTATTTTACACTTCCTGACATACCTCTCACTCCAGTATGTTGTTATGGCAGCGTAGGTTCAAGACAAGGCCTTCAAGTACTGTCCAGGTATATATTATCATGTATCTCTATCTCCTCTGCTCCAGTGAGTAAATATTTTTAAAAACATGTACAACACTGGTATACCTCTGATATACCACCACTGATATACCACCAGGATATACCACCATTGATATACCACCACTGATATACCACCACTGATATACCACCACTGATATACCACCACTAATATACCACCACTGATATACCACCACTGATATACCACCACTGATATACCACCAGGATATACCACCACTGATATACCACCACTGATATACCACCAGGATATACCACCACTGATATATCACCACTGATATACCACCACTGATATATCACCACTGATATACCACCACTGATATACCACCACTGATATACCACCTCTCATATACCACCACTGATATACCACCACTGATATACCACCACTGATATACCACCACTGATATACCACCTCTGATATACCACCACTGATATACCACCACTGATATACCACCACTGATATACCACCTCTGATATACCACCACTGATATACCACCAGGATATATCTCTAATGGTTGCCAGTGTTTTAGTTCACTCACAGCCAGGTCCTGGACCAGACTGTTGCTGCTGGTGTTCAGATCTGGATCCAGGGGCCCTAGATTACTTTCCAGGTATATATTATCATGTATCTCTATCTCCTCTGCTCCAGTGAGTATATATTTAGGACCTTAAGGTGTTCCTAGTAGTTTAAATGATCTCTGTAACTGTTGCAGCACTGATGTCTCTCCTGCCCTGAACGGGGTCGTCAACAATAAACAATAACCTAAACGAGAGAGCACAAGTGATTTGAATAGTGTCACCACTGGCATTAGTTCCCTTGTTTTGAAAGTTCTCATTATCCACCTCGTCATCTTCCTGGCTGTCGTGATATTTGTCTTGTGTTCTGTGAAGGAAAGGTCAGTTGACATTATTCAAGACCCCTGGTTGTCTTCAAGACCCCTGGTTGTCTTCAAGACCCCTGGTTGTCTTCAAGACCCCTGGTTGTCTTCAAGACCCCTGGTTGTCTTCAAGACCCCTGGTTGTCTTCAAGACCCCTGGCTGTCTTCAAGACCCCTGGTTGTCTTCAAGATCCCTGGCTGTCTTCAAGACCCCTGGCTGTCTTCAAGACCCCTGGTTGTCTTCAAGACCCCTGGCTGTCTTCAAGACCCCTGGTTGTCTTCAAGACCCCTGGTTGTCTTCAAGACCCCTGGTTGTCTTCAAGAACCCTGGTTGTCTTCAAGACCCCTGGTTGTCTTCAAGACCCCTGGCTGTCTTCAAGACCCCTGGTTGTCTTCAAGACCCCTGGTTGTCTTCAAGACCCCTGGTTGTCTTCAAGATCCCTGGTTGTCTTTAAGACCCCTGGTTGTCTTCAAGACCCCTGGTTGTCTTCAAGACCCCTGGCTGTCTTCAAGACCCCTGCTTGTCTTCAAGACCCCTGGCTGTCTTCAAGATCCCTGGCTGTCTTCAAGACCCCTGGTTGTCTTCAAGACCCCTGGTTGTCTTCAAGACCCCTGGTTGTCTTCAAGACCCCTGGTTGTCTTCAAGAACCCTGGTTGTCTTCAAGACCACTGGTTGTCTTCAAGACCCCTGGTTGTCTTCAAGACCCCTGGTTGTCTTCAAGACCCCTGGCTGTCTTCAAGATCCCTGGCTGTCTTCAAGACCCCTGGTTGTCTTCAAGACCCCTGGTTGTCTTCAAGACCCCTGGTTGTCTTCAAGACCCCTGGTTGTCTTCAAGATCCCTGGCTGTCTTCAAGACCCCTGGCTGTCTTCAAGACCCCTGGTTGTCTTCAAGACCCCTGGTTGTCTTCAAGAACCCTGGTTGTCTTCAAGACCACTGGTTGTCTTCAAGACCCCTGGTTGTCTTCAAGACCCCTGGTTGTCTTCAAGACCCCTGGCTGTCTTCAAGATCCCTGGCTGTCTTCAAGACCCCTGGTTGTCTTCAAGACCCCTGGTTGTCTTCAAGACCCCTGGTTGTCTTCAAGACCCCTGGTTGTCTTCAAGATCCCTGGCTGTCTTCAAGACCCCTGGCTGTCTTCAAGACCCCTGGTTGTCTTCAAGACTTCTGGTTATCTTCAAGACCCCTGGCTGTCTTCAAAACCCCTGGCTGTCTTCAAGACCCTTGGTTGTCTTCAAGATCCCTGGTTGTCTTCAAGACCCCTGGCTGTCTTCAAGACCCCCTGGTTATCTTCAAGACCCCTGGCTGTCTTCAAGGTCCCTGGCTTTCTTCAAGACCCCTGGCTGTCTTCAAGACCCCTGGCTGTCTTCAAGACCCCCTGGTTATCTTCAAGACCCCTGACTGTCTTCAAGACCCCTGACTGTCTTCAAGACCTCTGACTGTTTTCAAGACCCCTGACTGTCTTCAAGACCCCTGACTGTCTTCAAGACCCCTGGCTGTCTTCAAGATCCCTGGCTGTCTTCAAGACCCCCTGGTTATCTTCAAGACCCCAGACTGTCTTCAAGACCCCTGGCTGTCTTCAAGACCCCTGACTGTCTTCAAGACCCCTGACTGTCTTCAAGACCCCTGGCTGTCTTCAAGACCCCTGACTGTCTTCAAGACCCCTGACTGTCTTCAAGACCCCTGGTTGTCTTCAAGACCCCTGGCTGTCTTCAAGACCCCCTGGTTATCTTCAAGACCCCTGGTTGTCTTCAAGACCCCTGGCTGTCTTCAAGACCCCTGACTGTCTTCAAGACTTCTGACTTCAAGACCCCTGAGTGTCTTCAAGACCCCTGGCTGTCTTCAAGACCCCTGACTGTCTTCAAGACCCCTGGCTGTCTTCAAGACCCCTGACTGTCTTCAAGACCCCTGGCTGTCTTCAAGACCCCTGACTGTCTTCAAGACCCCTGACTGTCTTCAAGACCCCTGACTGTCTTCAAGACCCCTGACTGTCTTCAAAACCCCTGGCTGTCTTCAAGACCCCTGGCTGTCTTCAAGACCCAATGGTTATCTTCAAGACCCCTGACTGTCTTCAAGACCCCTGACTGTCTTCAAGACCTCTGACTGTTTTCAAGACCCCAGGCTGTCTTCAAGACCCCTGACTGTCTTCAAGACCCCTGTCTTCAAGACCCCTGGCTGTCTTCAAGATCCCTGGCTGTCTTCAAGACCCCCTGGTTATCTTCAAGACCCCTGACTGTCTTCAAGACCCCTGGCTGTCTTCAAGACCCCTGACTGTCTTCAAGACCCCTGACTGTCTTCAAGACCCCTGGCTGTCTTCAAGACCCCTGACTGTCAAGACCCCTGACTGTCTTCAAGACCCCTGGTTGTCTTCAAGACCCCTGGCTGTCTTCAAGACCCCCTGGTTATCTTCAAGACCCCTGGTTGTCTTCAAGACCCCTGGCTGTCTTCAAGACCCCTGACTGTCTTCAAGACTTCTGACTTCAAGACCCCTGACTGTCTTCAAGACCCCTGGCTGTCTTCAAGACCCCTGACTGTCTTCAAGACCCCTGACTGTCTTCAAGACCCCTGGCTGTCTTCAAGACCCCTGACTGTCTTCAAGACCCCTGGCTGTCTTCAAGACCCCTGACTGTCTTCAAGACCCCTGACTGTCTTCAAGACCCCTGACTGTCTTCAAGACCCCTGACTGTCTTCAAAACCCCTGTCTTCAAGACCCTTGGCTGTCTTCAAGACCCCCTGGTTATCTTCAAGACCCCTGGTTGTCTTCAAGATCCCTCGCTGTCTTCAAGACCCCTGACTGTCTTCAAGACCCCTGACTGTCTTCAAGACCCCTGACTGTCTTCAAGACCCCTGACTGTCTTCAAGACCCCTGGCTGTCTTCAAGACCCCTGACTGTCTTCAAGACCCCTTGACTGTCTTCAAGACCCCTGGTTGTCTTCAAGATCCCTCGCTGTCTTCAAGACCCCTGGCTGTCTTCAAGACCCCTGGCTGTCTTCAAAACCCCTGACTGTCTTCAAGACCCCTGACTGTCTACAAGACCCCTGACTGTCTTCAAGACCCCTGGCTGCCTTCAAGACCCCTGACTGTCTTCAAGACCCCTGACTGTCTTCAAGACCCCTGACTGTCTTCAAGGCCCCTGGCTGTCTTCAAGACCCCTGACTGTCTTCAAGACCCCTGACTGTCTTCAAGACCCCTGACTGTCTTCAAGACCCCTGGCTGTCTTCAAAACCCCTGACTGTCTTCAAGACCCCTGACTGTCTTCAAAACCCCTGTCTTCAAAACCCCTGACTGTCTTCAAAACCCCTGACTGTCTTCAAAACCCCTGACTGTCTTCAAGACCCCTGGCTGTCTTCAAGACCCCTGTCTGTCTTCAAAACCCCTGGCTGTCTTCAAGACCCCTGACTGTCTTCAAGACCCCTGTCTTCAAGACCCCTGGCTGTCTTCAAGACCCCTGACTGTCTTCAAGACCCCTGTCTTCAAGACCCCTGGTTGTCTTCAAGACCCCTGGCTGTCTTCAAGACCCCTGGTTGTCTTCAAGACCCCTGACTGTCTTCAAGACCCCTGTCTTCAAGACCCCTGGCTGTCTTCAAGACCCCTGACTGTCTTCAAGACCCCTGGTTGTCTTCAAGACCCCTGACTGTCTTCAAGACCCCTGGCTGTCTTCAAGACCCCTGACTGTCTTCAAGACCCCTGTCTGTCTTCAAGACCCCTGGCTGTCTTCAAGACCCCTGACTGTCTTCAAGACCCCTGGTTGTCTTCAAGACCCCTGGCTGTCTTCAAGACCCCTGGTTGTCTTCAAGACCCCTGGCTGTCTTCAAGACCCCTGGCTGTCTTCAAGACCCCTGGCTGTCTTCAAGACCCCTGACTGTCTTCAAGAGGGAGCTGGACAGACACAAAGTCAGTACCTGACCATCCGGGCTGTGGTACCTGTGTTGGACTATACGCGCCCAGTAGTAACAACCTGGTTGATCAAGCCTTCATCCACCACGAGGCCTAGTCATGGACCGAGCCCAGGGGGGGCTCGACCCCCGGAACCCCCTCCAGGTATGTCTGCTATGAGGGTAAGAAACAGCAGAGGTACCAGGATAGTACCTTGAGGTACCACACTTTATACACCACTGATGCTCCCTCCTGTTTACTCTCCTGAGTTCCATCTCTCTATTTTTCCCGTAATTCCTTCCATCTATCTTCCTATCTTCTTACCTCCTTCCTTCTAAGATAAGATAAGATAAGACTTCGTTCGGATTTTTAACCCCGGAGGGTTAGCCACCCAGGATAAGCCAAGAAAGTCAGTGCGTCATCGAGGACTGTCTAACTTATTTCTATTGTGGTCCTTAATCTTGTCCCCCAGGATGCCACCCACACCAGTCGACTAACTCCCAGGTACCTATTTGCTGCTAGGTGAACAGGACAACAGGTGTAAGGAAACGTGTCGAAATGTTTCCACCCGCCGGGAATCGAACCCGGGCCCTCCGTGTGTGAAGCGGGAGCTTTAGCCACCAGGCCACCGGGCCACCTATATGCCTGGCCTCCATCTATTTTCTAACCTCCCTCCTCTTCTACGTCTACGTGTCTGGACTCCATCTACCTACTTACCTCATTACTATACATCTACCTATCTATTCTCTATCTATTTGTCCAGGTACTTTCCTCCTTACATCTATCTAGACTCCATCTATCCTCTGCAGTACTCTCCATCGACCAGCCTCCTCTCCATTTATATCTGCCTTTCTCCCTCCCTACACTTCAGATATCTCCCTCCCTCCCTCCTTCCCTCCCTCCCTCCTTCCCTCCCTCCTTCCCTCCCTCCCTCCTTCCCTCCTCTTAGCTAGCTAACTTCTAAAAATAACCATCTTGTTTAATGTCTTGGTTCCTGACTCCTCCATCTTAACTCCTCCATCTTGACTCCTCCATCTTGACTCCTCCATCTTGACTCCTCCATCTTGACTCCTCCATCTTGACTCCTCCATCTTGACTCCTCCATCTTGACTCCTCCATCTTGACTCCTCCATCTTAACTCCTCCATCTTGACTCCTCCATCTTGACTCCTCCATCTTGACTCCTCCATCTTGACTCCTCCATCTTGACTCCTCCATCTTGACTCCTCCATCTTGACTCCTCCATCTTAACTCCTCCATCTTGACTCCTCCATCTTAACTCCTCCATCTTAACTCCTCCATCTTAACTCCTCCATCTTGACTCCTCCATCTTGACTCCTCCATCTTAACTCCTCCATCTTAACTCCTCCATCTTAACTCCTCCATCTTGACTCCTCCATCTTGACTCCTCCATCTTGACTCCTCCATCTTAACTCCTCCATCTTGACTCCTCCATCTTAACTCCTCCATCTTAACTCCTCCATCTTAACTCCTCCATCTTGAC
>NC_091386.1:1442500-1472500 GCF_038502225.1 Cherax quadricarinatus
GTACACTGCTTCTGGTACTGTCTTCCCTGTACACTGCTTCTGGTACTGTCTTCCCTGTACACTGCTTCTGGTACTGTCTTACTTCCCTGTACACTGCTTCTGCTACTGTCTTCCCTGTACACTGCTTCTGCTACTGTCTTCCCTGTACACTGCTTCTGCTACTGTCTTCCCTGTACACTGCTACTGCTACTGTCTTCCCTGTACACTGCTACTGCTACTGTCTTCCCTGTACACTGCTTCTGGTACTGTCTTCCCTGTACACTGCTTCTGCTACTGTCTTCCCTGTACACTGCTTCTGGTACTGTCTTCCCTGTACACTGCTTCTGGTACTGTCTTCCCTGTACACTGCTACTGCTACTGTCTTCCCTGTACACTGCTTCTGGTACTGTCTTCCCTGTACACTGCTACTGCTACTGTCTTCCCTGTACACTGCTTCTGGTACTGTCTTCCCTGTACACTGCTACTGCTACTGTCTTCCCTGTACACTGCTTCTGCTACTGTCTTCCCTGTACACTGCTACTGCTACTGTCTTCCCTGTACACTGCTTCTGCTACTGTCTTCCCTGTACACTGCTTCTGGTACTGTCTTCCCTGTACACTGCTTCTGCTACTGTCTTCCCTGTACACTGCTTCTGGTACTGTCTTCCCTGTACACTGCTTCTGGTACTGTCTTCCCTGTACACTGCTACTGCTACTGTCTTCCCTGTTGTACACTGCTTCTGCTACTGTCTTCCCTGTACACTGCTTCTGGTACTGTCTTCCCTGTACACTGCTACTGCTACTGTCTTCCCTGTACACTGCTTCTGCTACTGTCTTCCCTGTACACTGCTTCTGGTACTGTCTTCCCTGTACACTGCTTCTGATACTGTCTTCCCTGTACACTGCTTCTGCTACTGTCTTCCCTGTACACTGCTTCTGGTACTGTCTTCCCTGTACACTGCTACTGCTACTGTCTTCCCTGTACACTGCTTCTGCTACTGTCTTCCCTGTACACTGCTTCTGGTACTGTCTTCCCTGTACACTGCTTCTGCTACTGTCTTCCCTGTACACTGCTTCTGGTACTGTCTTCCCTGTACACTGCTTCTGGTACTGTCTTCCCTGTACACTGCTTCTGATACTGTCTTCCCTGTACACTGCTTCTGGTACTGTCTTCCCTGTACACTGCTTCTGGTACTGTCTTACTTCCCTGTACACTGCTTCTGCTACTGTCTTCCCTGTACACTGCTTCTGCTACTGTCTTCCCTGTACACTGCTTCTGCTACTGTCTTCCCTGTACACTGCTTCTGCTACTGTCTTCCCTGTACACTGCTACTGCTACTGTCTTCCCTGTACACTGCTTCTGGTACTGTCTTCCCTGTACACTGCTACTGCTACTGTCTTCCCTGTACACTGCTTCTGGTACTGTCTTCCCTGTACACTGCTTCTGCTACTGTCTTCCCTGTACACTGCTTCTGCTACTGTCTTCCCTGTACACTGCTTCTGCTACTGTCTTCCCTGTACACTGCTACTGCTACTGTCTTCCCTGTACACTGCTTCTGGTACTGTCTTCCCTGTACACTGCTACTGCTACTGTCTTCCCTGTACACTGCTTCTGCTACTGTCTTCCCTGTACACTGCTTCTGCTACTGTCTTCCCTGTACACTGCTACTGCTACTGTCTTCCCTGTACACTGCTACTGCTACTGTCTTCCCTGTACACTGCTTCTGCTACTGTCTTCCCTGTACACTGCTACTGCTACTGTCTTCCCTGTACACTGCTACTGCTACTGTCTTCCCTGTACACTGCTTCTGGTACTGTCTTCCCTGTACACTGCTACTGCTACTGTCTTCCCTGTACACTGCTTCTGCTACTGTCTTCCCTGTACACTGCTACTGCTACTGTCTTCCCTGTACACTGCTTCTGCTACTGTCTTCCCTGTACACTGCTACTGCTACTGTCTTCCCTGTACACTGCTACTGCTACTGTCTTCCCTGTACACTGCTTCTGGTACTGTCTTCCCTGTACACTGCTACTGCTACTGTCTTCCCTGTACACTGCTACTGCTACTGTCTTCCCTGTACACTGCTTCTGGTACTGTCTTCCCTGTACACTGCTTCTGGTACTGTCTTCCCTGTACACTGCTTCTGCTACTGTCTTCCCTGTACACTGCTACTGCTACTGTCTTCCCTGTACACTGCTTCTGGTACTGTCTTCCCTGTACACTGCTTCTGGTACTGTCTTCCCTGTACACTGCTTCTGCTACTGTCTTCCCTGTACACTGCTTCTGCTACTGTCTTCCCTGTACACTGCTTCTGCTACTGTCTTCCCTGTACACTGCTACTGCTACTGTCTTCCCTGTACACTGCTACTGCTACTGTCTTCCCTGTACACTGCTACTGCTACTGTCTTCCCTGTACACTGCTTCTGCTACTGTCTTCCCTGTACACTGCTACTGCTACTGTCTTCCCTGTACACTGCTACTGCTACTGTCTTCCCTGTACACTGCTTCTGGTACTGTCTTCCCTGTACACTGCTACTGCTACTGTCTTCCCTGTACACTGCTACTGCTACTGTCTTCCCTGTACACTGCTTCTGGTACTGTCTTCCCTGTACACTGCTTCTGGTACTGTCTTCCCTGTACACTGCTTCTGGTACTGTCTTCCCTGTACACTGCTACTGCTACTGTCTTCCCTGTACACTGCTTCTGGTACTGTCTTCCCTGTACACTGCTACTGCTACTGTCTTCCCTGTACACTGCTTCTGGTACTGTCTTCCCTGTACACTGCTTCTGTTACTGTCTTCCCTGTACACTGCTTCTGTTACTGTCTTCCCTGTACACTGCTACTGCTACTGTCTTCCCTGTACACTGCTTCTGCTACTGTCTTCCCTGTACACTGCTACTGCTACTGTCTTCCCTGTACACTGCTACTGCTACTGTCTTCCCTGTACACTGCTACTGCTACTGTCTTCCCTGTACACTGCTTCTGGTACTGTCTTCCCTGTACACTGCTACTGCTACTGTCTTCCCTGTACACTGCTACTGCTACTGTCTTCCCTGTACACTGCTACTGCTACTGTCTTCCCTGTACACTGCTTCTGCTACTGTCTTCCCTGTACACTGCTACTGCTACTGTCTTCCCTGTACACTGCTTCTGGTACTGTCTTCCCTGTACACTGCTTCTGCTACTGTCTTCCCTGTACACTGCTTCTGCTACTGTCTTCCCTGTACACTGCTTCTGCTACTGTCTTCCCTGTACACTGCTTCTGCTACTGTCTTCCCTGTACACTGCTTCTGGTACTGTCTTCCCTGTACACTGCTTCTGGTACTGTCTTCCCTGTACACTGCTACTGCTACTGTCTTCCCTGTACACTGCTTCTGCTACTGTCTTCCCTGTACACTGCTTCTGGTACTGTCTTCCCTGTACACTGCTTCTGCTACTGTCTTCCCTGTTGTACACTGCTTCTGCTACTGTCTTCCCTGTACACTGCTTCTGGTACTGTCTTCCCTGTACACTGCTTCTGGTACTGTCTTCCCTGTACACTGCTTCTGGTACTGTCTTCCCTGTACACTGCTTCTGGTACTGTCTTCCCTGTACACTGCTACTGCTACTGTCTTCCCTGTACACTGCTTCTGGTACTGTCTTCCCTGTACACTGCTTCTGGTACTGTCTTCCCTGTACACTGCTACTGCTACTGTCTTCCCTGTACACTGCTTCTGGTACTGTCTTCCCTGTTGTACACTGCTTCTGGTACTGTCTTCCCTGTACACTGCTTCTGGTACTGTCTTCCCTGTTGTACACTGCTTCTGGTACTGTCTTCCCTGTACACTGCTTCTGGTACTGTCTTCCCTGTTGTACACTGCTTCTGGTACTGTCTTCCCTGTACACTGCTTCTGGTACTGTCTTCCCTGTACACTGCTTCTGGTACTGTCTTCCCTGTACACTGCTACTGCTACTGTCTTCCCTGTACACTGCTTCTGGTACTGTCTTCCCTGTTGTACACTGCTTCTGGTACTGTCTTCCCTGTACACTGCTTCTGGTACTGTCTTCCCTGTTGTACACTGCTTCTGGTACTGTCTTCCCTGTACACTGCTTCTGGTACTGTCTTCCCTGTTGTACACTGCTTCTGGTACTGTCTTCCCTGTACACTGCTTCTGGTACTGTCTTCCCTGTACACTGCTTCTGGTACTGTCTTCCCTGTACACTGCTACTGCTACTGTCTTCCCTGTACACTGCTTCTGGTACTGTCTTCCCTGTACACTGCTTCTGGTACTGTCTTCCCTGTACACTGCTACTGCTACTGTCTTCCCTGTACACTGCTTCTGGTACTGTCTTCCCTGTACACTGCTTCTGGTACTGTCTTCCCTGTACACTGCTTCTGCTACTGTCTTCCCTGTACACTGCTTCTGGTACTGTCTTCCCTGTACACTGCTTCTGCTACTGTCTTCCCTGTACACTGCTTCTGGTACTGTCTTCCCTGTACACTGCTTCTGGTACTGTCTTCCCTGTACACTGCTACTGCTACTGTCTTCCCTGTACACTGCTTCTGCTACTGTCTTCCCTGTACACTGCTACTGGTACTGTCTTCCCTGTACACTGCTTCTGGTACTGTCTTCCCTGTACACTGCTTCTGGTACTGTCTTCCCTGTACACTGCTTCTGATACTGTCTTCCCTGTACACTGCTACTGCTACTGTCTTCCCTGTACACTGCTTCTGGTACTGTCTTCCCTGTACACTGCTTCTGCTACTGTCTTCCCTGTACACTGCTTCTGGTACTGTCTTCCCTGTACACTGCTTCTGGTACTGTCTTCCCTGTACACTGCTTCTGGTACTGTCTTCCCTGTACACTGCTTCTGGTACTGTCTTCCCTGTACACTGCTACTGCTACTGTCTTCCCTGTACACTGCTTCTGGTACTGTCTTCCCTGTACACTGCTTCTGCTACTGTCTTCCCTGTACACTGCTACTGCTACTGTCTTCCCTGTACACTGCTTCTGGTACTGTCTTCCCTGTACACTGCTTCTGGTACTGTCTTCCCTGTACACTGCTTCTGATACTGTCTTCCCTGTACACTGCTACTGCTACTGTCTTCCCTGTACACTGCTTCTGGTACTGTCTTCCCTGTACACTGCTTCTGGTACTGTCTTCCCTGTACACTGCTTCTGGTACTGTCTTCCCTGTACACTGCTTCTGATACTGTCTTCCCTGTACACTGCTTCTGATACTGTCTTCCCTGTACACTGCTTCTGGTACTGTCTTCCCTGTACACTGCTACTGCTACTGTCTTCCCTGTACACTGCTTCTGGTACTGTCTTACTTCCCTGTACACTGCTTCTGGTACTGTCTTCCCTGTACACTGCTTCTGGTACTCTCTTCCCTGTACACTGCTTCTGGTACTGTCTTCCCTGTACACTGCTTCTGGTACTGTCTTCCCTGTACACTGCTACTGCTACTGTCTTCCCTGTACACTGCTTCTGGTACTGTCTTCCCTGTACACTGCTACTGCTACTGTCTTCCCTGTACACTGCTTCTGGTACTGTCTTCCCTGTACACTGCTTCTGGTACTGTCTTCCCTGTACACTGCTTCTGGTACTGTCTTCCCTGTACACTGCTACTGCTACTGTCTTCCCTGTACACTGCTTCTGGTACTGTCTTCCCTGTACACTGCTTCTGGTACTGTCTTCCCTGTACACTGCTTCTGGTACTGTCTTCCCTGTACACTGCTACTGCTACTGTCTTCCCTGTACACTGCTTCTGCTACTGTCTTCCCTGTACACTGCTTCTGGTACTGTCTTCCCTGTACACTGCTACTGTCTTCCCTGTACACTGCTTCTGGTACTGTCTTCCCTGTACACTGCTACTGCTACTGTCTTCCCTGTACACTGCTACTGCTACTGTCTTCCCTGTACACTGCTTCTGCTACTGTCTTCCCTGTACACTGCTACTGCTACTGTCTTCCCTGTACACTGCTACTGCTACTGTCTTCCCTGTACACTGCTTCTGCTACTGTCTTCCCTGTACACTGCTACTGCTACTGTCTTCCCTGTACACTGCTTCTGCTACTGTCTTCCCTGTACACTGCTTCTGCTACTGTCTTCCCTGTACACTGCTTCTGATACTGTCTTCCCTGTACACTGCTACTGCTACTGTCTTCCCTGTACACTGCTACTGCTACTGTCTTCCCTGTACACTGCTACTGCTACTGTCTTCCCTGTACACTGCTTCTGATACTGTCTTCCCTGTACACTGCTTCTGATACTGTCTTCCCTGTACACTGCTTCTGATACTGTCTTCCCTGTACACTGCTACTGATACTGTCTTCACTGTACACTGCTACTGCTACTGTCTTCCCTGTACACTGCTTCTGCTACTGTCTTCCCTGTACACTGCTTCTGCTACTGTCTTCCCTGTACACTGCTTCTGATACTGTCTTCCCTGTACACTGCTACTGCTACTGTCTTCCCTGTACACTGCTACTGCTACTGTCTTCCCTGTACACTGCTACTGCTACTGTCTTCCCTGTACACTGCTTCTGATACTGTCTTCCCTGTACACTGCTTCTGATACTGTCTTCCCTGTACACTGCTTCTGATACTGTCTTCCCTGTACACTGCTACTGCTACTGTCTTCCCTGTACACTGCTACTGCTACTGTCTTCCCTGTACACTGCTACTGCTACTGTCTTCCCTGTACACTGCTACTGCTACTGTCTTCCCTGTACACTGCTTCTGATACTGTCTTGTTCAATACATGTACAAGACCTGGATAAATTAGACACGTGTGAAACACATGGGTATCTTTACTGAGGAAACGTTTCGCCACTCAGTGACTTCATCAGTCCAATATGAAGGACAATGGTGGCGATCAGAAGGAGTTGGACGTAATCAGTCCCTCAAGCTGGAGTCGATGTAATCCACAGTATCTTAGCAACGCCTATAAGTGATGTAATCCTCAGTGCCACTTATAAAGGATTCGATCCAATCCTACGTCTCTCACCTTCACATTTAAATGATTTAATCCATCTTTAGAGTATTTATGTTTCCCCTGGTGGATGCTGGGGTTCTTTCCCTGGTGGGTGCTGGGGTTCTTTCCCTGGTGGATGCTGGGGTCCTCTCCCTGGTGGGTGCTGGGGTTCTCTCCCTAGTGGATGCTGGGGTTCTCTCCCTAGTGGATGCTGGGGTTCTCTCCCTAGTGGATGCTGGGGTTCTCTCCCTAGTGGATGCTGGGGTTCTCTCCCTAGTGGATGCTGGGGTTCTCTCCCTAGTGGATGCTGGGGTTCTCTCCCTGGTGGATGCTGGGGTTCTCTCCCTAGTGGATGCTGGGGTTCTTTCCCTGGTGGATGCTGGGGTTCTCTCCCTAGTGGATGCTGGGGTTCTTTCCCTGGTGGATGCTGGGGTTCTCTCCCTAGTGGATGCTGGGGTTCTTTCCCTGGTGGATGCTGGGGTTCTTTCCCTGGTGGATGCTGGGGTTCTCTCCCTAGTGGATGCTGGGGTTCTCTCCCTGGTGGATGCTGGGGTTCTTTCCCTGGTGGATGCTGGGGTTCTTTCCCTGGTGGATGCTGGGGTTCTTTCCCTGGTGGATGCTGGGGTTCTCTCCCTGGTGGATGCTGGGGTTCTTTCCCTGGTGGATGCTGGGGTTCTTTCCCTGGTGGATGCTGGGGTTCTCTCCCTGGTGGATGCTGGGGTTCTTTCCCTGGTGGATGCTGGGGTTCTCTCCCTAGTGGATGCTGGGGTTCTCTCCCTGGTGGATGCTGGGGTTCTTTCCCTGGTGGATGCTGGGTTCTTTCCCTGGTGGATGCTGGGGTTCTTTCCCTGGTGGATGCTGGGGTTCTTTCCCTGGTGGATGCTGGGGTTCTTTCCCTGGTGGATGCTGGGGTTCTCTCCCTAGTGGATGCTGGGGTTCTTTCCCTGGTGGATGCTGGGGTTCTTTCCCTGGTGGATGCTGGGGTTCTTTCCCTGGTGGGTGCTGGGGTTCTTTCCCTGGTGGATGCTGGGGTTCTCTCCCTGGTGGATGCTGGGGTTCTTTCCCTGGTGGATGCTGGGGTCCTCTCCCTGGTGGATGCTGGGGTTCTCTCCCTGGTGGATGCTGGGGTCCTCTCCCTGGTGGGTGCTGGGGTTCTCTCCCTGGTGGATGCTGGGGTTCTTTCCCTGGTGGATGCTGGGGTCCTCTCCCTGGTGGATGCTGGGGTTCTCTCCCTAGTGGATGCTGGGGTCCTCTCCCTGGTGGATGCTGGGGTTCTTTCCCTGGTGGATGCTGGGGTCCTCTCCCTGGTGGATGCTGGGGTTCTCTCCCTGGTGGATGCTGGGGTCCTCTCCCTGGTGGATGCTGGGGTTCTTTCCCTGGTGGATGCTGGGGTCATCTCCCTGGTGGATGCTGGGGTTCTCTCCCTGGTGGATGCTGGGGTCCTCTCCCTGGTGGATGCTGGGGTTCTCTCCCTGGTGGAAGCTGGGGTCCTCTCCCTAGTGGATGCGGGGGTCCTCTCTCTGGTGGATGCTGGGGTCCTCTCCCTGGTGGATGCTGGGGTTCTTTCCCTGGTGGATGCTGGGGTCATCTCCCTGGTGGATGCTGGGGTTCTCTCCCTGGTGGATGCTGGGGTCCTCTCCCTGGTGGATGCTGGGGTTCTCTCCCTGGTGGAAGCTGGGGTCCTCTCCCTAGTGGATGCGGGGGTCCTCTCTCTGGTGGATGCTGGGGTCCTCTCCCTGGTGGATGCTGGGGTCCTCTCCCTGGTGGAAGCTGGGGTCCTCTCCCTGGTGGAAGCTGGGGTCATCCCCCTAGTAGATGCTGGGGTCCTCTCCTTGGTGGATGCTGGAGTCCTCTCCCTGGCTGATGCTGGGGTCATCCCCCTGGTGGATGCTGGGGGCCTTCCTGCTCCACCCCAGCCTCGCCAGTTCATTATTGCGGACAAAAGACAAATCTCGCTGCCACCGGACGCTCAGGCATCATGAAAGCAGATGCAGCATCCACCATCTTGGATCATCTCAAGCCAGCATAAACACCAGTCAGAAGGACTGGTCTTATAATAATAATAATTATTATTATTTCTACCAGTAGATGGTACAACTTATACAGACCATAGCTCACAACAATGACATACTATATAATAATAATAATAATAATAATAATAATAATAATAATAATAATTATTATTATTTCTACCAGTAGATGGTACAACTTATACAGACCATAGCTCACAACAATGACATACTATATAGAAAGTTCCTGGTTATGTAGAGCATTTCCCACAACTTAGGTTAATTTTGTCCCCCAGGATGCCACCCACACCAGTCCACTAACACTCAGGTACCTACTGACTGCTAGGTGAACACTGACAGCAGATGTAAGGTAACTAACACCCAGGTACCTACTTACTGCTAGGTGAACATTGACAGCAGGTGTAACTAACACCCAGGTACCTACTTACTGCTAGGTGAACACTGACAGCAGGTGTAACTAACACCCAGGTACCTACTCACTGCTAGGTGAACACTGACAGCAGGTGTAACTAACACCCAGGTACCTACTGACTGCTAGGTGAACACTGACAGCAGGTGTAACTAACACCCAGGTACCTACTTACTGCTAGGTGAACACTGACAGCAGGTGTAACTAACACCCAGGTACCTACTCACTGCTAGGTGAACACTGACAGCAGGTGTAACTAACACCCAGGTACCTACCTACTGCTAGGTGAACACTGACAGTAGGTGTAAGGTAACTAACACCCAGGTACCTACTTACTGCTAAGTGAATACTGACAGTAGGTGTAAGGTAACTAACACCCAGGTACCTACTTACTGCTAGGTGAACACTGACAGTAGGTGTAAGGTAACTAACACCCAGGTACCTACCTACTGCTAGGTGAACACTGACAGTAAGTGTAAGGTAACTAACACCCAGGTACCTACTTACTGCTAGGTTAACACTGACAGCATGTGTAAGGTAACTAACACCCAGGCACCTACTTACTGATAGGTGAACACTGATAGCAGGTGTAAGGTAACTAACACCCAGGCACCTACTTACTGCTAGGTGAACACTGACAGCATGTGTAAGGTAACTAACACCCAGGTACCTATCTACTGCTAGGTGAACACTGACAGCATGTGTAAGGTAACTAACACCCAGGTACCTACTTACTGCTAGGTGAACACTGACAGCAGGTGTAAGACAACTAACACCCAGGTACCTACTTACGGCTAGGTGAACACTGACAGCAGGTGTAAGGCAACTAACACCCAGGTACCTACTTACTGCTAGGTGAACACTGACAGCAGGTGTAAGGCAACTAACACCCAGGTACCTACTTACTGCTAGGTGAACACTGACAGCAGGTGTAAGGCAACTAACACCCACGCACCTATTTACTGCTAGGTGAACACTGACAGCAGGTGTAAGGTAACTAACACCCAGGTACCTACCTACTGCTAGGTTAACACTGACAGCATGTGTAAGGTAACTAACACCCAGGTACCTACCTACTGCTAGGTTAACACTGACAGCATGTGTAAGGTAACTAACACCCAGGTACCTACTTACTGCTAGGTTAACACTGACAGCATGTGTAAGGTAACTAACACCCAGGTACCTACCTACTGCTAGGTTAACACTGACAGCATGTGTAAGGTAACTAACACCCAGGTACCTACTTACTGCTAGGTGAACACTGACAGCAGGTGTAAGGTAACTAACACCCAGGCACCTACATACTGCTAGGTGAACTGACAGCAGGTGTAACTAACACCCAGGTACCTACCTACTGCTAGGTGAACTGACAGCAGGTGTAACTAACACCCAGGTACCTACTTACTGCTAGGTGAACACTGACAGTTCCAGATGTGTTCATTGTAACACCAAAGGCCCTAGAGCTAACACTCAACATTAAGAATATCCTGGTCGATGGATATGGTGTAGTAATGAGTGACTACACTACTGTATAACCGCTAAACCCGTAGGGGGCCGTACAGCACCCGGAGAAAGTCAACAATACACGCTCCAAGGAAATGGAGAGTTGCTCTAGCTCCCTGAATCAAGAGCTCTTCATCACCAAGGAGTTTTAGTATAATCGTGTTGTATAATTAAGAATAATCGTGTTGTATAATTAAGTATAATCGTGTTGTATAATTAAGTATAATCGTGTTGTATAATTAAGAATAATCGTGTTGTATAATTAAGAATAATCGTGTTGTATAATTAAGTATAATCGTGTTGTATAATTAAGTATAATCGTGTTGTATAATTAAGAATAATCGTGTTGTATAATTAAGTATAATCGTGTTGTATAATTAAGTATAATCGTGTTGTATAATTAAGTATAATCGTGTTGTATAATTAAGAATAATCGTGTTGTATAATTAAGAATAATCGTGTTGTATAATTAAGTATAATCGTGTTGTATAATTAAGTATAATCGTGTTGTATAATTAAGTATAATCGTGTTGTATAATTAAGTATAATCGTGTTGTATAATTAAGTATAATCGTGTTGTATAATTAAGTATAATCGTGTTGTATAATTAAGAATAATCGTGTTGTATAATTAAGAATAATCGTGTTGTATAATTAAGAATAATCGTGTTGTATAATTAAGAATAATCGTGTTGTATAATTAAGAATAATCGTGTTGTATAATTAAGAATAATCGTGTTGTATAATTAAGAATAATCGTGTTGTATAATTAAGAATAATCGTGTTGTATAATTAAGTATAATCGTGTTGTATAATTAAGAATAATCGTGTTGTATAATTAAGAATAATCGTGTTGTATAATTAAGAATAATCGTGTTGTATAATTAAGAATAATCGTGTTGTATAATTAAGAATAATCGTGTTGTATAATTAAGAATAATCGTGTTGTATAATTAAGAATAATCGTGTTGTATAATTAAGAATAATCGTGTTGTATAATTAAGAATAATCGTGTTGTATAATTAAGAATAATCGTGTTGTATAATTAAGAATAATCGTGTTGTATAATTAAGAATAATCGTGTTGTATAATTAAGTAATAATCGTGTTGTATAATTAAGAATAATCGTGTTGTATAATTAAGTATAATCGTGTTGTATAATTAAGAATAATCGTGTTGTATAATTAAGAATAATCGTGTTGTATAATTAAGTATAATCGTGTTGTATAATTAAGAATAATCGTGTTGTATAATTAAGTATAATCGTGTTGTATAATTAAGAATAATCGTGTTGTATAATTAAGAATAATCGTGTTGTATAATTAAGAATAATCGTGTTGTATAATTAAGTATAATCGTGTTGTATAATTAAGAATAATCGTGTTGTATAATTAAGAATAATCGTGTTGTATAATTAAGAATAATCGTTTTGTATAATTAAGTATAATCGTGTTGTATAATTAAGAATAATAGTGTTGTATAATTAAGAATAATCGTGTTGTATAATTAAGAATAATCGTGTTGTATAATTAAGAATAATCGTGTTGTATAATTAAGTATAATCGTGTTGTATAATTAAGAATAATCGTGTTGTATAATTAAGAATAATCGTGTTGTATAATTAAGAATAATCGTGTTGTATAATTAAGTATAATCGTGTTGTATAATTAAGTATAATCGTGTTGTATAATAAAGTATAATCGTGTTGTATAATTAAGAATAATCGTGTTGTATAATTAAGTATAATCGTGTTGTATAATTAAGTATAATCGTGTTGTATAATAAAGTATAATCGTGTTGTATAATTAAGAATAATCGTGTTGTATAATTAAGTATAATCGTGTTGTATAATTAAGTATAATCGTGTTGTATAATTAAGTATAATCGTGTTGTATAATTAAGAATAATCGTGTTGTATAATTAAGTATAATCGTGTTGTATAATTAAGAATAATCGTGTTGTATAATTAAGAATAATCGTGTTGTATAATTAAGAATAATCGTGTTGTATAATTAAGAATAATCGTGTTGTATAATTAAGAATAATCGTGTTGTATAATTAAGTATAATCGTGTTGTATAATTAAGTATAATCGTGTTGTATAATTAAGTATAATCGTGTTGTATAATTAAGAATAATCGTGTTGTATAATTAAGTATAATCGTGTTGTATAATTAAGAATAATCATGTTGTATAATTAAGAATAACCATGTTGTATAATTAAGAATAATCGTGTTGTATAATTAAGAATAATCGTGTTGTATAATTAAGAATAATCGTGTTGTATAATTAAGTATAATCGTGTTGTATAATTAAGAATAATCGTGTTGTATAATTAAGAATAATCGTGTTGTATAATTAAGTATAATCGTGTTGTATAATTAAGAATAATCGTGTTGTATAATTAAGAATAATCGTGTTGTATAATTAAGTATAATCGTGTTGTATAATTAAGAATAATCGTGTTGTATAATTAAGAATAATCGTGTTGTATAATTAAGAATAATCATGTTGTATAATTAAGAATAATCGTGTTGTATAATTAAGAATAATCATGTTGTATAATTAAGAATAATCGTGTTGTATAATTAAGTATAATCGTGTTGTATAATTAAGAATAATCGTGTTGTATAATTAAGAATAATCGTGTTGTATAATTAAGAATAATCGTTCTGGTATAATTAAGATATTAAACACTATACTGGTACGATTTACACAAGTGGGAACACCAGTGTGACTTATGTCCACTGTGGTCCCTGACTTATGTCCACTGTGGTCCCTGACTTATGTCCACTGTGGTCCCTGACTTATGTCCACTGTGGTCCCTGACTTATGTCCACTGTGGTCCCTGACTTATGTCCACTGTGGTCCCTGACTTATGTCCACTGTGGTCCCTGACTTATGTCCACTGTGGTCCCTGACTTATGTCCACTGTGGTCCCTGACTTATGTCCACTGTGGTCCCTGACTTATGTCCACTGTGGTCCCTGACTTATGTCCACTGTGGTCCCTGACTTATGTCCACTGTGGTCCCTGACTTATGTCCACTGTGGTCCCTGACTTATGTCCACTGTGGTCCCTGACTTGTGTCCACTGTGGTCCTTGACTTATGTCCACTGTGGCCCTTGACTTATGTCCACTGTGGTCCCTGACTTATGTCCACTGTGGTCCCTGACTTGTGTCCACTGTGGCCCTTGACTTGTGTCCACTGTGGTCCTTGACTTATGTCCACTGTGGCCCTTGACTTATGTCCACTGTGGTCCCTGACATGTCCACTGTGGTCCCTGACTTATGTCCACTGTGGTCCTTGACTTATGTCCACTGTGGCCCTTGACTTATGTCCACTGTGGTCCCTGACTTATGTCCACTGTGGTCCCTGACTTGTGTCCACTGTGGCCCTTGACTTGTGTCCACTGTGGTCCTTGACTTGTGTCCACTGTGGTCCCTGACTTGTGTCCACTGTGGCCCTTGACTTGTGTCCACTGTGGTCCTTGACTTATGTCCACTGTGGCCCTTGACTTATTTCCACTGTGGTCCCTGACATGTCCACTGTGGTCCCTGACTTATGTCCACTGTGGTCCCTGACTTATGTCCACTGTGGCCCTTGACTTATGTCCACTGTGGCCCTTGACTTATGTCCACTGTGGCCCTTGACTTATGTCCACTGTGGCCCTGTAACATCTTATATGACCAATACCAGCTAAATAAATTAAGTGTTTTGACGTGTATTCTTTGACTGAGGTCCCTAACGTGTCCCTACGGATGAAAATAGGTGTGTACCTGAGTCATGGTGAGGTAGGAGGTCGTGGTGGTGACCTGAACTCTGCGTGGCAGCAGCAGGAACAGCAGCAGCAGCAGGAACAGCAGCAGCAGCAGGAACAGCAGCAGCAGCAGTAAGAGCAGCAGTAAGAACCTCCTCCTCCACAGTCATCTCAATATGCGACACACACAACACACTCCCTAAGAGAAGTTCTCCAACACACACTCCATCACACACTCTTATCCTGACTTATGATGGTGGTGGACTGATCCCCTATGTGGTGACTCCCAGTACACGTGTTGTATGGTAGAAAGCAGTAAGTTAGAGCAGGACAGAAGGAGTATAACACCACCAGTGTACACTAGAGTTTAACACTGGGAGGGTGAAGGAAGGGGACCTGGACGTCCCTCTCAAGTTTACTCCACACACGTTACCAAGAGTCGCCAGTCTATACAACATCATTCTCTCTCTGTCTCTCTCTCTCTACTGATTTTAAAACGTTTGTGGCCTTCACATGCTAGTGTATGTGTGAAGTTTTAGTTAGCACTGATGTGTGGAGAGGTAGTTTAATGCTGTCTAAGTTGATAACAGCCCAAGCGCCTCTCTATGTCAGGGGTTACCAACTGGTGCGTTTCTGTCGATTGATTTAAACGTTTCTGGCCTTCGCAGACTGCTGTAAGTCTGTACAGCCTCAGTCAACACTAACTTGATCCACTTACACCTACACATCAATACACTTACATAAATTATCATAGCACAATGTGTACATTACCAACCACGACAACTTAAAAAACCCAGACAAACTAACTTATTTCCATTGCGATCTTTATATATATATATATATATATATATATATATATATATATATATATATATATATATATATATATATATATATATATATATATATTACAGAGAGAAAGACTAGGGCTGTACCCTTCCTGTACAGCCGAGTTGAACATTGAAACAGGGAAGGGAGGGATGATCTTTCACTAACAGCCTGGGCTGTCTCACTAACAGCCTGGGCTGTCTCACTAACAGTCTGGGCTGTCTCACTAACAGTCTGGGCTGTCTCACTAACTAACAGCCTGGGCTGTCTCACTAACAGTCTGGGCTGTCTCACTAACTAACAGCCTGGGCTGTCTCACTAACAGCCTGGGCTGTCTCACTAACTAACAGCCTGGGCTGTCTCACTAACAGCCTGGGCTGTCTCACTAACTAACAGCCTGGGCTGTCTCATTACCATGGGTAGCCAGGGCACATCAATGCCCTCTACAGTGATTCCTGACGCTTTCAGTTCTATGTTGTTAGTGCACAGCCTAGCTGATCACTAAGATACACAAGGCAGACAAAGCCTAGTTGATCACTGAGATACACACGCCAGATAACACAACCATCTTGGTCACTAACAACCAGCGGCTTTTTACACTGTGCTCCAGTATTTATTTGTCAAGACTGATGGAGTGAACACATCGACTCCAGGCTCGGGGACTGATCACCTCTAACTCATCCATTTTTTCCACCGTTCCTCTTCGTATTAGACTGAAGAATCCACTGACTGTTGTACATGTCTTAGTCTTCGGTCAGTAGGTAACTTGGACCTGCCTAACATGGGCCAGTAGGTAACTTGGACCTGCCTAGAATGGGAGAGTAGGTAACTTGGACCTGCCTAACATGGGACAGTAGGTAACTTGGACCTGCCTAATATGGGTCAGTAGGTAACTTGGACCTGCCTAACATGGGTCAGTACGTAACTTGGACCTGCCTAGCATGAGCCAGTAGGTAACTTGGACCTGCCTAGAATGGGCCAGTAGGTAACTTGGACCTGCCTAGAATGGGCCAGTAGGCAACTTGGACCTGCCTAACATGGGTCAGTAGGTAACTTGGACCTGCCTAACATGGGTCAGTAGGTAACTTGGAAATGCCTAACATGAGCCAATAGGTAACTTGGACCTTATTAGAATGGGCCAGTAGGTAACTTGGACCTGCCTAGAATGGGCCAGTAGACAACTTGGACCTGCCTAGAATGGGCCAGTAGGTAACTTGGACCTGTCTAGAATGGGCCAGTAGGTAACTTGGACCTGCCTAGCATGGGCCAGTAGGTAACTTGGACCTGCCTAGCATGAGCCAGTACGTAACTTGGACCTGCCTAGAATGGGCCAGTTGGTAACTTGGACCTGCCTAGAATGGGCCAGTAGGTAACTTGGACCTGCCTAGAATGGGCCAGTAGGTAACTTGGACCTGCCTAACATGGGTCAGTAGGTAACTTGGACCTTCCTAGCATGAGCCAGTAGGTAACTTGGACCTGCCTAACATGGTCCAGTAGGTAACTTGGACCTGCCTAACATGGGTCAGTAGGTATCTTGGACCTGCCTAACATGGTCCAGTAAGTAACTTGGACCTGCCTAGCATGAGCCAGTAGGTAACTTGGACCTGCCTAACATGGGCCAGTAGGTAACTTGGACCTGCCTAGCATGGGCTAATAGGTAACTTGGACCTGCCTAACATGGGCTAGTAGGTAACTTGGACCTGCCTAACATGGTCCAGTAGGTAACTTGGACCTGCCTAACGTGGGACAGTAGGTAACTTGGACCTGCTTAACATGGTCCAGTAGGTAACTTGGACCTGCCTAACATGGTCCAGTAGGTAACTTGGACCTGCCTAACGTGGGACAGTAGGTAACTTGGACCTGCCTAACATGGTCCAGTAGGTAACTTGGACCTGCCTAACATGGGCCAGTAGGTAACTTGGACCTGCCTAACATGGGCCAGTAGGTAACTTGGACCTGCCTAACATGGGCCAGTAGGTAACTTGGACCTGCCTAGCATGGGCCAGTAGGTAACTTGGACCTGCCTAACATGGTCCAGTAGGTAACTTGGACCTGCCTAGCATGGGCCAGTAGGTAACTTGGACCTGCCTAACATGGGCCAGTAGGTAACTTGGACCTGCCTAACATGGGCCAGTAGGTAACGTGGACCTGCCTAACATGAACCAATAACATAGCCCAGCCTAGCATGGACCAGTAGGCCTGCTGCAGTGCTCTTCCTCACAAAATCTCACCATCTGACCAAACGTTTTAACACTAACAAACAGCTAAAACCTGCCTTAAGCACCTAATTATAAACCAGAGTGTTGCAGAGCAGTTGCAACATCAAGCAAGCAACAACAGGATGGTTGCACACACATATAAGCGATGCAATATGCATGCCAAGATAGTGTAACATAAACCACAACGCAGCCGTTACCTATTTATACAAAACACTTAAACCGGTTTAACAAACCGTCTGCAAGAGACATAGCAGTACTTAAACCTTAAGTGTAACTAACACCCAGGTACCTACTTACTGCTAGGTGAACACTGACAGCAGGTGTAACACCCAGGTACCTACTTACTGCTAGGTGAACACTGACAGCAGGTGTAACTAACACCCAGGTACCTACTTACTGCTAGGTGAACACTGACAGCAGGTGTAACACCCAGGTACCTACTTACTGCTAGGTGAACACTGACAGCAGGTGTAACTAACACCCAGGTACCTACTTACTGCTAGGTGAACACTGACAGCAGGTGTAACACCCAGGTACCTACTTACTGCTAGGTGAACACTGACAGCAGGTGTAACTAACACCCAGGTACCTACTTACTGCTAGGTGAACACTGACAGCAGGTGTAACACCCAGGTACCTACTTACTGCTAGGTGAACACTGACAGCAGGTGTAACTAACACCCAGGTACCTACTTACTGCTAGGTGAACACTGACAGCAGGTGTAACACCCAGGTACCTACTTACTGCTAGGTGAACACTGACAGCAGGTGTAACTAACACCCAGGTACCTACTTACTGCTAGGTGAACACTGACAGCAGGTGTAACACCCAGGTACCTACTTACTGCTAGGTGAACACTGACAGCAGGTGTAACTAACACCCAGGTACCTACTTACTGCTAGGTGAACACTGACAGCAGGTGTAACACCCAGGTACCTACTTACTGCTAGGTGAACACTGACAGCAGGTGTAACTAACACCCAGGTACCTACTTACTGCTAGGTGAACACTGACAGCAGGTGTAACACCCAGGTACCTACTTACTGCTAGGTGAACACTGACAGCAGGTGTAACTAACACCCAGGTACCTACTTACTGCTAGGTAAACACTGACAGCAGGTGTAACACCCAGGTACCTACTTACTGCTAGGTGAACACTGACAGCAGGTGTAACTAACACCCAGGTACCTACTTACTGCTAGGTGAACACTGACAGCAGGTGTAACACCCAGGTACCTACTTAATGCTAGGTGAACACTGACAGCAGGTGTAACTAACACCCAGGTACCTACTTACTGCTAGGTGAACACTGACAGCAGGTGTAACACCCAGGTACCTACTTACTGCTAGGTGAACACTGACAGCAGATGTAACTAACACCCAGGTACCTACTTACTGCTAGGTGAACACTGACAGCAGGTGTAACACCCAGGTACCTACTTACTGCTAGGTGAACACTGACAGCAGGTGTAACTAACACCCAGGTACCTACTTACTGCTAGGTGAACACTGACAGCAGGTGTAACACCCAGGTACCTACTTACTGCTAGGTGAACACTGACAGCAGGTGTAACTAACACCCAGGTACCTACTTACTGCTAGGTGAACACTGACAGCAGGTGTAACACCCAGGTACCTACTTACTGCTAGGTGAACACTGACAGCAGGTGTAACTAACACCCAGGTACCTACTTACTGCTAGGTGAACACTGACAGCAGGTGTAACACCCAGGTACCTACTTACTGCTAGGTGAACACTGACAGCAGGTGTAACTAACACCCAGGTACCTACTTACTGCTAGGTGAACACTGACAGCAGGTGTAACTAACACCCAGGTACCTACTTACTGCTAGGTGAACACTGACAGCAGGTGTAACTGACACCCAGGTACCTACTTACTGCTAGGTGAACACTGACAGCAGGTGTAAGGTAACTAACACCCAGGTACTTCTGTCTTTACAAACTATTGTTCGTAATACTGACAACAAGAACATAACCAAGGAGGAGCACTGCATGAGGCCTACTGGCCCACGAAATCGCCACAACACGATCGCTAGCAAATCACGGAATGAATCTTATTCAAAGCCAGTTGGCCCAGGGGTGAACGCACCTGCCTGTTTCAAAACTCACTTGCCATGAGTTCAAATCCTCCCCAGTATGAGAGGAGATTGCGTAAGGGCGACTTTACCAGCTATTTTCCTTATTTATGGCCAAAACGTTCTTAATACTGGGAATATAATGACTCTAGAGAATTGTTAAGCCACAGTGGACCATTTATGCGGGTCATCTTGGTCGGTAATTTACACCCTACACTCTGTGTATCTGTCAGGCCACAACAGGAGTCCAACCTACACTCTGTGTATCTGTCAGTCCACAACAGGAGTCCAACCTACACTCTGTGTATCTGTCAGGCCACAACAGGAGTCCAACCTACACTCTGTGTATCTGTCAGGCCACAACAGGAGTCCAACCTACACTCTGTGTATCTGTCAGACCACAACAGGAGTCCAACCTACACTCTGTGTATCTGTCAGGCCACAACAGGAGTCCAACCTACACTCTGTGTATCTGTCAGGCCACAACAGGAGTCCAACCTACACTCTGTGTATCTGTCAGGCCACAACAGGAGTCCAACCTACACTCTGTGTATCTGTCAGGCCACAACAGGAGTCCAACCTACACTCTGTGTATCTGTCAGACCACAACAGGAGTCCAACCTACACTCTGTGTATCTGTCAGGCCACAACAGCAGTCCAACCTACACTCTGTGTATCTGTCAGGCCACAACAGGAGTCCAACCTACACTCTGTGTATCTGTCAGGCCACAACAGGAGTCCAACCTACATTCTGTGTATCTGTCAGTCCATAACAGGAGTCCAACCTACACTCTGTGTATCTGTCAGGCCACAACAGGAGTCCAACCTACACTCTGTGTATCTGTCAGTCCACAACAGGAGTCCAACCTACACTCTGTGTATCTGTCAGGCCACAACAGGAGTCCAACCTACACTCTGTGTATCTGTCAGTCCACAACAGGAGTCCAACCTACACTTTGTGTATCTGTCAGGCCACAACAGGAGTCCAACCTACACTCTGTGTATCTGTCAGGCCACAACAGGATTCCAACCTACACTCTGTGTATCTGTCAGGCCACAACAGGAGTCCAACCTACACTCTGTGTATCTGTCAGTCCACAACAGGATTCCAATCTACACTCTGTGTATCTGTCAGTCCACAACAGGATTCCAACCTACACTCTGTGTATCTGTCAGTCCACAGCAGGATTTCAACCTACACTCTGTGTATCTGTCAGGCCACAGCAGGATTCCAACCAACACTCTGTGTATCTGTCAGTCCATAACAGGATTCCAACCTACACTCTGTGTATCTGTCAGTCCACAGCAGGATTCCAACCTACACTCTGTGTATCTGTCAGTCCACAGCAGGATTCCAACCTACACTCTGTGTATCTGTCAGTCCACAGCAGGATTCCAACCTACACTCTGTGTATCTGTCAGTCCACAGCAGGATTCCAACCTACACTCTGTGTATCTGTCAGTCCACAGCAGGATTCAAACCTACACTCTGTGTATCTGTCAGTCCACAGCAGGATTCCAACCTACATTCTGTGTATCTGTCAGTCCACAGCAGGATTCCAACCTACACTCTGTGTATCTGTCAGTCCACAGCAGGAGTCCAACCTGCACTCTGTGTATCCCTCCCTCACCACTCGCACTTCTCCCTCACCCCACTCGCACCTCTCCCTCACCCCACTCACACCTCTCCCTCACCCCACTCGCACCTCTCCCTCACCCCACTCACACCTCTCCCTCACCCCACTCGCACCTCTCCCTCACCCCACTCGCACCTCACCCTCACCCCACTCACACCTCTCCCTCACCCCACTCGCACCTCTCCCTCACCCCACTCGCACCTCTCCCTCACCACTCGCACCTCTCCCTCACCCCACTCACACCTCTCCCTCACCCCACTCGCACCTCTCCCTCACCCCACTCGCACCTCTCCCTCACCCCACTCGCACCTCACCCTCACCCCACTCACACCTCTCCCTCACCCCACTCGCACCTCACACTCACCCCACTCACACCTCTCCCTCACCCCACTCGCACCTCTCCCTCACCCCACTCACACCTCACCCTCACCCCACTCACACCCGTCCCTCACTCCACTCACACCTCACCCTCACCCCACTCACACCCGTCCCTCACTCCACTCACACCTCTCCCTCACCCCACTCGCACCTCACCCTCACCCCACTCACACCCGTCCCTCACTCCACTCACACCTCTCCCTCACTATCACAGGACTGACCACCTCCTCAATGTACCTGCTACCTGCACCACCGAATTAGAGGTCAGGTCAAGTCAGGTCAAGTGATACAGTGTGAGGCAGTTACTAGACCCAGAAGAGCAGGTGTCGTATAAACAGTACAGTGAGATTCATCACAACCACAACCACCACCACCACAACTACCACCACCACCACCACAACTACCACCACCACCACCACAACTACCACCACCACCACAACTACCACCACCACCACCACCAACACCACAACTACCACCACCACCACCACCACCACCACTACAACTACCACCACCACCATCACTACAACTACCACCACCACCACCACCAACACCACAACTACCACCACCACCACAACTACCACCACCACAACTACCACCACCACCAACACCACAACTACCACCACCACCACCACCAACAACACCACAACAACCACCACCACCACCACAAACACTACAACTACCACCACCACCACCACCACCAACACCACAACAACCACCACCACCACCACCACTACAACTACCACCACCACCACAACTACCACCACCACCACAACTCCCTCCACCACCACAACTACCACCACCACCACCACAACTACCACCACCACCACCACAACTACCACCACCACCACCACAACTACCACCACCACCACCACCAACACCACAACTACCACCACCACCACCACCAACACCACAACTACCACCACCACCACCACCAACACCACAACTACCAACACCACCACTACAACTACCACCACCACCACAACTACCACCACCACCACCACAACTACCACCACCACCACAACTACCACCACCACCACCACAACTACCACCACCACCACCACCAACACCACAACTACCACCACCACCACTACAACTACCACCACCACCACCACAACTACCACCACCACCACCACAACTACCACCACCACAACTACCACCACCACCACCACAACTACCACCACCACCACAACTACCACCACCACCACCACAACTACCACCACCACCACAACTACCACCACCACCACCACCAACACCACAACTACCACCACCACCACTACAACTACCACCACCACCACCACAACTACCACCACCACCACAACTACCACCACCACAACTACCACCACCACCACCACAACTACCACCACCACCACCACCAACACCACAACTACCACCACCACCACCACCAACACCACAACTACCACCACCACCACCACCAACACCACAACTACCACAACCACCACCAACACCAACACCACAACTACCACCACCACCACAACTACCACCACCACCACAACTACCACCACAACTACCAATACCACCACCACCACTACCACTACCACAACTACCACCACCGCCACAACTACCACCACCACAACTACCACCACAACTACCAACACCACCACCCCAACTACCACCATCACCACAACTACCACCACCACAACCACCACCACAACTACTACCACCACCACAACTACCACCACCACAACCACCACCACAACTACCACCACAACCACAACTACCATCACCACCACCAAAACTACCACCACCACCGCAACTACCACCACCACCACCACAACTACCACCACCACCACAACTACCACCACCACCATCACAACCACAACTACCACCACCACCACAACTACCACCACCATAACAACCACCACAACAACTACCACCACCAGCACCACAATTACCACCACCAGCACCATAACTACCACCACCACAACTACTACCACCACCACCACCCCCACAACTACCACCACCACCACAACCACAACTGCCACCACCACCACAACTACCACCGCCACCACCACCACAACTACCATCACCACAACCAAAACTACCACCACCACCATCACAACCACCACTACAACAACTACCACCACCACCATAACTACCACCACCATAACTACCATCACAACAACTACCACCACCAGCACCACAATTACCACCACCAGCACCACAACTACCGCCACCAACACTACCACAATTACCACTACCACCACAACTACTACCACCACCACTACTAAACTACCACCAACACAACTACCACCATCACTACCACAACTACTACCACCACTACAACTACCACCATCACAACTACCACCACCAGAACTACCGCCATTCCTACCACAACTACCACCATCACTACCATAACTAGTACCACCAGTACAACTACCATCACCACAACTACCACCATCACCACAACTACCAGCCCCACCACAACTACCACCATCACCACAACTACCACCATCACTACCATAACTAGTACCACCACTACAACTACCATCACCACAACTACCACCATCACCACAACTACCACCCCCACCACAACTACCACCATCACCACAACTACCACCACCACAACTACTACCACCACCACCACCACCACCACAACTACCACCATCACCACAACTACCACCATCACCACAACTACCACCATCACCACAACTACCACCATCACCACAACTACCACCATCACCACAACTACCACCATCACCACAACTACCACCCCCACCACAACTACCACCATCACCACAACTACCACCACCACCACCACAACTACTACCACCACCACCACAACTACCACCATCACCACAACTACCAGCCCCACCACAACTACCACCATCACTACCACAACTAGTACCACCACTACAACTACCATCACCACAACTACCATCACCACAACTACCACCATCACCACAACTACCACCACCACCACCACAACTACCACCATCACCACAACTACCACCATCACCACAACTACCACCATCACCACAACTACCACCATCACCACAACTACCACCATCACCACAACTACCACCATCACCACAACTACAACCATCACCACAACTACCACCACCATCACCACGACTACCACCATCACCACAACTACCACCATCACCACAACTACCACCATCACCACAACTACCAGCCCCACCACAACTACCACCATCACCACAACTACCACCATCACTACCATAACTAGTACCACCACTACAACTACCATCACCACAACTACCACCATCACCACAACTACCACCCCCACCACAACTACCACCATCACCACAACTACCACCACCACAACTACTACCACCACCACCACCACCACAACTACCACCATCACCACAACTACCACCATCACCACAACTACCACCATCACCACAACTACCACCATCACCACAACTACCACCATCACCACAACTACCACCATCACCACAACTACCACCCCCACCACAACTACCACCATCACCACAACTACCACCACCACCACCACAACTACTACCACCACCACCACAACTACCACCATCACCACAACTACCAGCCCCACCACAACTACCACCATCACCACAACTACCACCATCACTACCACAACTAGTACCACCACTACAACTACCATCACCACAACTACCACCATCACCACAACTACCACCAGCACCAGCATAACTACCACCATCACCACAACTACCACCATCACCACAACTACCACCATCACCACAACTACCACCATCACCACAACTACCACCATCACCACAACTACCACCATCACCACAACTACCACCATCACCACAACTACCACCACCATCACCACGACTACCACCATCACCACAACTACCACCATCACCACAACTACCACCATCACCACAACTACCACCATCACCACAACTACCACCATCACCACAACTACCACTATCACCACAACTACCACCATCACCACAACTACCACCACCACCACAACTACCACCACCACAACTACCACCACCACCACAACTACCACCACCACCACAACTACCACCATCACCACAACTACCACGACCACCACAACTACCACCATCACCACAACTACCACCATCACCACAACTACCACCATCACCACAACTACCACCATCACCACAACTACCACCATCACCACAACTACCACCATCACCACAACTACCACCATCACCACAACTACCACCATCACCACAACTACCACCATCACCACAACTACCACCACCATCACCACGACTACCACCATCACCACAACTACCACCATCACCACAACTACCACCATCACCACAACTACCACCATCACCACAACTACCACCATCACCACAACTACCACCATCACCACGACTACCACCATCACCACGACTACCACCATCACCACAACTACCACCATCACCACAACTACCACCACAACCACAACTACCACCATCACCACAACTACCACCATCACCACAACTACCACCATCACCACAACTACCACCACCACCACAACTACCACCACCACCACAACTACCACCACCACCACAACTACCACCATCACCACAACTACCACCACCACCACAACTACCACCATCACCACAACTACCACCATCACCACAACTACCACCATCACCACAACTACCACCATCACCACAACTACCACCATCACCACAACTATCACCATCACCACAACTACCACCATCACCACAACTATCACCATCACCACAACTATCACCATCACCACAACTACCACCATCACCACAACTACCACCATCACCACAACTACCACCATCACCACAACTACCACCATCACCACAACTACCACCATCACCACAACTACCACCATCACCACAACTATCACCATCACCACAACTACCACCATCACCACAACTATCACCATCACCACAACTACCACCATCACCACAACTATCACCATCACCACAACTACCACCATCACCACAACTATCACCATCACCACAACTACCACCACCACCACAACTACCACCATCACCACAACTACCACCATCACCACAACTACCACCATCACCACAACTACCACCATCACCACAACTATCACCATCACCACAACTACCACCATCACCACAACTATCACCATCACCACAACTATCACCATCACCACAACTACCACCATCACCACAACTACCACCATCACCACAACTACCACCATCACCACAACTACCACCATCACCACAACTATCACCATCACCACAACTACCACCATCACCACAACTATCACCATCACCACAACTACCACCACCACCACAACTACCACCATCACCACAACTACCACCATCACCACAACTACCACCATCACCACAACTACCACCTTCACCACAACTACCACCATCACCACAACTATCACCATCACCACAACTACCACCATCACCACAACTACCACCATCACCACAACTACCACCATCACCACAACTATCACCATCACCACAACTACCACCATCACCACAACTATCACCATCACCACAACTATCACCATCACCACAACTACCACCATCACCACAACTACCACCATCACCACAACTACCACCATCACCACAACTACCACCATCACCACAACTACCACCATCACCACAACTACCACCATCACCACAACTACCACCATCACCACAACTACCACAATCACCACAACAAGGGCAGTATAAACATTCTCTTAAGAGTTAATGTTGGAGTATAAGACAGCAGGAGCCAGATATACTGGACTATAAGACAGCAGGAGCCAGATATACTGGAGTATAAGACAGCAGGAGCCAGATATACTGGACTATAAGACAGCAGGAGCCAGATATACTGGAGTATAAGACAGCAGGAGCCAGATATACTGGACTATAAGACAGCAGGAGCCAGATATACTGGAGTATAAGACAGCAGGAGCCAGATATACTGGAGTATAAGACAGCAGGAGCCAGATATACTGGACTATAAGACAGCAGGAGCCAGATATACTGGAGTATAAGACAGCAGGAGCCAGATATACTGGAGTATAAAACAAGAGGAGCCAGATATACTGGAGTATAAGACAGCAGGAGCCAGATATACTGGACTATAAGACAGCAGGAGCCAGATATACTGGAGTATAAGACAGCAGGAGCCAGATATACTGGAGTATAAAACAAGAGGAGCCAGATATACTGGAGTATAAGACAAGAGGAGCCAGATATACTGGAGTATAAGACAGCAGGAGCCAGATATACTGGAGTATAAGACAGCAGGAGCCAGATATACTGGAGTATAAGACAGCAGGAGCCAGATATACTGGAGTAAAAGACAAGAGGAGCCAGATATACTGGAGTATAAGACAGCAGGAGCCAGATATACTGGAGTATAAGACAAGAGGAGCCAGATATACTGGAGTATAAGACAGCAGGAGCCAGATATACTGGAGTATAAGACAGCAGGAGCCAGATATACTGGAGTATAAGACAGCAGGAGCCAGATATACTGGAGTAAAAGACAAGAGGAGCCAGATATACTGGAGTATAAGACAGCAGGAGCCAGATATACTGGAGTATAAGACAGCAGGAGCCAGATATACTGGAGTAAAAGACAAGAGGAGCCAGATATACTGGAGTATAAGACAGCAGGAGCCAGATATACTGGAGTATAAGACAGCAGGAGCCAGATATACTGGAGTAAAAGACAAGAGGAGCCAGATATACTGGAGTATAAGACAGCAGGAGCCAGATATACTGGAGTATAAGACAGCAGGAGCCAGATATACTGGAGTAAAAGACAAGAGGAACCAGATATACTGGAGTATAAGACAGCAGGAGTCAGATATACTGGAGTATAAGACAGCAGGAGCCAGATATACTGGAGTAAAAGACAAGAGGAGCCAGATATACTGGAGTATAAGACAGCAGGAGCCAGATATACTGGAGTATAAGACAGCAGGAGCCAGATATACTGGAGTATAAGACAGCAGGAGCCAGATATACTGGAGTAAAAGACAAGAGGAGCCAGATATACTGGAGTATAAGACAGCAGGAGCCAGATATACTGGAGTATAAGACAGCAGGAGCCAGATATACTGGAGTAAAAGACAAGAGGAGCCAGATATACTGGAGTATAAGACAGCAGGAGCCAGATATACTGGAGTATAAGACAGCAGGAGCCAGATATACTGGAGTAAAAGACAAGAGGAGCCAGATATACTGGAGTATAAGACAGCAGGAGCCAGATATACTGGAGTATAAGACAGCAGGAGCCAGATATACTGGAGTAAAAGACAAGAGGAACCAGATATACTGGAGTATAAGACAGCAGGAGTCAGATATACTGGAGTATAAGACAGCAGGAGCCAGATATACTGGAGTAAAAGACAAGAGGAGCCAGATATACTGGAGTATAAGACAGCAGGAGCCAGATATACTGGAGTATAAGACAGCAGGAGCCAGATATACTGGAGTATAAGACAGAAGGAGCCAGATATACTGGAGTATAAGACAGCAGGAGCCAGATATACTGGAGTAAAACACAAGAGGAACCAGATATACTGGAGTATAAGACAGCAGGAATCAGATATACTGGAGTATAAGACAGCAGGAGCCAGATATAATGGAGTAAAAGACAAGAGGAGCCAGATATACTGGAGTATAAGACAGCAGGAGCCAGATATACTGGAGTATAAGACAGCAGGAGCCAGATATATTGGAGTATAAGACAGCAGGAGCCAGATATACTGGAGTATAAGACAGCAGGAGCCAGATATACTGGGGTAAAAGACAAGAGGAACCAGATATACTGGAGTATAAGACAGCAGGAGTCAGATATACTGGAGTATAAGACAGCAGGAGCCAGATATACTGGAGTATAAGACAAGAGGAGCCAGATATACTGGAGTATAAGACAGCAGGAGCCAGATGTACTGGAGTATAAGACAGCAGGAGCCGGATATACTGGAGTATAAGACAGCAGGAGCCAGATATACTGGAGTATAAGACAGCAGGAGCCAGATATACTGGAGTATAAGACAGCAGGAGCCAGATATACTGGACTATAAGACAGCAGGAGCCAGATATACTGGAGTATAAGACAGCAGGAGGCAGATATACTGGAGTATAAGACAGGAGGAGCCAGATATACTGGAGTATAAGACACCAGGAGCCAGATACACTGGAGTATAAGACAGCAGGAGCCAGATATACTGGAGTATAAGACATCAGGAGGCAGATATACTGGAGTATAAGACAGGAGGAGC
>NC_091386.1:1477500-1482500 GCF_038502225.1 Cherax quadricarinatus
TCCACACTTCTCCTGTCTGCCCACACTTCTCCTGTCTCTCCACACTTCTCCTGTCTGTCCACACTTCTCCTGTCTGCCCACACTTCTGTCTGTCCACACTTCTCCTGTCTGCCCACACTTCTCCTGTCTGCCCACACTTCTCCTGTCTGCTCACACTTCTCCTGTCTGCCCACACTTCTCCTGTCTGCTCACACTTCTCCTGTCTGCTCACACTTCTCCTGTCTGCCCACACTTCTCCTGTCTCTGCACACTTCTCCTGTCTGCCCACACTTCTGTTTGTCCACACTTCTCCTGTCTGCCCACACTTTTCCTGTCTGCCCACACTTCTCCTGTCTCTCCACATTTCTCCTGTCTGTCCACACCTCTCCTGTCTGCTCACACTTCTCCTGTCTGCCCACACTTCTCCTGTCTGCTCACACTTCTCCTGTCTGCCCACACTTCTCCTGTCTGCTCACACTTCTCCTGTCTGCTCACACTTCTCCTGTCTGCCCACACTTCTCCTGTCTCTGCACACTTCTCCTGTCTGCCCACACTTCTGTTTGTCCACACTTCTCCTGTCTGCCCACACTTTTCCTGTCTGCCAACACTTCTCCTGTCTCTCCACATTTCTCCTGTCTGTCCACACTTCTCCTGTCTGCTCACACTTCTCCTGTCTGCCCACACTTCTCCTGTCTCTCCACACTTCTCCTGTCTGTCCACACTTCTGTCTGTCCACACTTCTCCTGCCTGTCCACACTTCTCCTGTCTCTCCACACTTCTCCTGTCTCTCCACACTTCTCCTGTCTCTCCACACTTCTCCTGTCTGCCGACACTTCTCCTGTCTGCCCACACTTCTGTCTGTCCACACTTCTCCTGTCTGCCCACACTTCTCCTGTCTCTACACACTTCTCCTGTCTGCCCACACTTCTCCTGTCTCTCCACACTTCTGTCTGTCCACATTTCTCCTGTCTCTCCACACTTCTCCTGTCTGTCCACACTTCTCCTGTCTCTCCACACTTCTCCTGTCTTCCCACACTTCTCCTGTCTGCCCACACTTCTCCTGTCTCTCCACACTTCTCCTGTCTGTCCACACTTCTCCTGTCTCTCCACACTTCTCCTGTCTTCCCACACTTCTCCTGTCTGTCCACACTTCTCCTGTCTCTCCACACTTCTCCTGTCATCCCACACTTCTCCTGTCTCTCCACACTTCTCCTGTCTACCCACACTTCTCCTGTCTGTCCACACTTCTCCTGTCTACTCACACTTCTCCTGTCTGTCCACACTTCTCCTGTCTCTCCACACTTCTCCTGTCTGTCCACACTTCTCCTGTCTGCCCACACTTCTGTCTGTCCACACTTCTCCTGTCTACCCACACTTCTCCTGTCTGTCCACACTTCTCCTGTCTACTCACACTTCTCCTGTCTGTCCACACTTCTCCTGTCTCTCCACACTTCTCCTGTCTGTCCACACTTCTCCTGTCTGCCCACACTTCTGTCTGTCCACACTTCTCCTGTCTGCCCACACTTCTCCTGTCTGTCCACACTTCTCCTGTCTACTCACACTTCTCCTGTCTGCCCACACTTCTCCTGTCTCTCCACACTTCTCCTGTCTGTCCACACTTCTCCTGTCTGCCCACACTTCTGTCTGTCCACACTTCTCCTGTCTGCCCACACTTCTCCTGTCTGTCCACACTTCTCCTGTCTGCCCACACTTCTCCTGTCTGCCCACTCTTCTGTCTGTCCACACTTCTCCTGTCTGCCCACACTTCTCCTGTCTCTCCACACTTCTCCTGTCTGCCCACACTTCTCCTGTCTGTCCACACTTCTCCTGTCTGCCCACACTTCTCCTGTCTCTCCACACTTCTCCTGTCTGTCCACACTTCTCCTGTCTGCCCACACTTCTGTCTGTCCACACTTCTCCTGTCTGCCCACACTTCTCCTGTCTGTCCACACTTCTCCTGTCTGCCCACACTTCTCCTGTCTGTCCACACTTCTCCTGTCTGCCCACACTTCTCCTGTCTCTCCTCACTTCTCCTGTCTGCCCACACTTTTCCTGTCTGTCCACACTTCTCCTGTCTGCCCACACTTCTCCTGTCTGCCCACACTTCTCCTGTCTGTCAATACTTCTCCTGTCTGCCCACACTTCTCCTGTCTGTCCACACTTCTGTTTGTCCACACTTCTCCTGTCTGCCCACACTTCTCCTGTCTGCCCACACTTCTCCTGTCTGTCCACACTTCTCCTGTCTGCTCACACTTCTCCTGTCTGCCCACACTTCTCCTGTCTGCCCACACTTCTCCTGTCTGCCCACACTTCTCCTGTCTGCCCACACTTCTCCTGTCTGTCCACACTTCTCCTGTCTGCTCACACTTCTCCTGTCTGTCCACACATCTCCTGTCTGCCCACACTTCTCCTGTCTGCCCACACTTCTCCTGTCTGCCCACACTTCTCCTGTCTGCCCACACTTCTCCTGTCTGCCCACACTTCTCTTGTATGTCTGTCTGTCTGTCTGTCTCTCTCTCTCTCTCTCTCTCTCTCTCTCTCTATATATATATATATATATATATATATATATATATATATATATATATATATATATATATATATATATATATATATATATATATATATATATATATATATATATATCTCCCAATGTACCCACCTATTTGTGGTTGCAGGGGGTCGATTCACCGCCCCTGCTCTAAGTTGCTAGCTGGGCACCGTCACTGCCCTACAAGGTGTCGTGAGAAAGCTCCTGGCCCCTTGGTGACTGTTTTAATAGTGGAATGACCGTTGGAGTCAACGGTATGACTGTTAATGAGCCAGACACTACCGTTAGCACAATACTTGAATATATAATTAGTAGATACATGGGAGTACATGAGAGTACATCGGAGTACACGGGAGTACACAGAAGTATATGGCAGTACACGAGAGTACACGGGAGTACACAGAAGTATATGGCAGTACACGGGAGTACACAGAAGTATATGGCAGTACACGAGAGTACACAGGAGTACACAATAGTATATGGCAGTACACAAGAGTACACGGAGTACACAGAAGTATATGACAGTACACGGGAGTACACAGAAGTATATGGCAGTACACGAGAGTACACGGGAGTACACAGAAGTATATGGCAGTACACGGGAGTACACAAAAGTATATGACAGTACACGGGAGTACACAGAAGTATATGGCAGTACACGAGAGTACACGGGAGTACACAGAAGTATATGGCAGTACACGGGAGTACACAGAAGTATATGGCAGTACACGAGAGTACACGGGAGTACACAGAAGTATATGACAGTACACGGGAGTACACAGAAGTATATGGCAGTACACAAGAGTACACGGAGTACACAGAAGTATATGGCAGTACACAAGAGTACACGGGAGTACACAGAAGTATATGACAGTACACGGGAGTACACGGGAGTACACAGAAGTATATGGCAGTACACAAGAGTACACGGGAGTACACAGAAGTATATGACAGTACACGGGAGTACACAGAAGTATATGGCAGTACACGAGAGTACACGGGAGTACACAGAAGTATATTTCAGTACACGGTAGGCAGGATATATTAACGTGTATACCAACATTAGGTATATCAACGTATGCAACATTTGAGTGATATACCAACATATATACCAGCACTAGGTATACCAACATATATACCAACACTAGGTATACCAACATATATACCAGCACTAGATATACCAACATATATACCAGCACTAGATATACCAACATATATACCAGCACTAGGTATACCAACATATATACCAGCACTAGGTATACCAACATATATACCAGCACTAGGTATACCAACATATATACCAGCACTAGGTATACCAACATATATACCAGCACTAGATATACCAACATATATACCAGCACTAGATATACCAACATATATACCAGCACTAGGTATACCAACATATATACCAGCACTAGGTATACCAACATATATACCAGCACTAGGTATACCAACATATATACCAACACTAGGTATACCAACATATATACCAGCACTAGGTATACCAACATATATACCAACACTAGGTATACCAACATATATACCAACACTAGGTATACCAACATATATACCAGCACTAGGTATACCAACATATATACCAGCACTAGGTATACCAACATATATACCAGCACTAGATATACCAACATATATACCAGCACTAGATATACCAACATATATACCAGCACTAGGTATACCAACATATATACCAACACTAGGTATACCAACATATATGCCAACACTAGGTATATCAGCATATATACCAACACTAGATATACCAACATATATACCAACACTAGGTATACCAACATATATACCAACACTAGATATACCAACATATATACCAGCACTAGATATACCAACATATATACCAACACTAGGTATACCAACATATATACCAACACTAGGTATACCAACATATATACCAACACTAGGTATACCAACATATATACCAACACTAGGTATACCAACATATATACCAACACTAGGTATACCAACATATATACCAACACTAGGTATACCAACATATATACCAACACTAGATATACCAACATATATACCAGCACTAGATATACCAACATATATACCAACACTAGGTATACCAACATATATACCAACACTAGGTATACCAACATATATACCAACACTAGGTATACCAACATATATACCAACACTAGGTATACCAACATATATACCAACACTAGGTATACCAACATATATACCAACACTAGGTATATCAGCATATATACCAACACTAGATATACCAACATATATACCAACACTAGGTATACCAACATATATACCAACACTAGGTATACCAACATATATACCAACACTAGATATACCAACATATATACCAACACTAGGTATACCAACATATATTTCGTTATATATCCTTCAAAAGGGATATACTCCGGTTATACCCTTCAAATTGAGGGCCTTTGAGGCTCCAGTGTCTCTTGATCCAAGGCAT